>NC_059498.1:247502-342281 GCF_018139145.2 Gymnogyps californianus | reverse complement strand
GCCCCCGCCAGCCCGCTCTCTGCTACGCCGCCGCCGCGCCGCCTCCCCTCCCCTCCTCTCCTTCTCCCCCTCCCCTCCCTGTTCCCTCTCCTCTCCGCCGCCGCCAGCTCCGCCCCGGGCTGAGCCCTGCGCCGCCGCCGCTCGGGGTCTCGCCCGGGCTGAGAGTGCTCAGGGGCTCTGCACGGGCACAGTTGTCTCCTGGAATTGGACTCCCCGTCCTCCAGCAAGGCCACCCCAGCAAGAAGAAGCATGTACAGCAGGGGCAGCCTGGGACAGCAGCAGGGCCCCTCACCCAGAGTGGACCAGCTGCCCAGAGCTGTCTGCGAGTCAGGCTGGGAACAGCAGCCACGGATTCCCTGCGGATGGCAGAGAGGAGGCTGAGAGCCTCCCTTCAGCGGCCTCTCGCAGTCCCAGCAGAATGCCTAAAGCTTGTGTGGCAGAAGGAGTGTGAGGACAAGGTTGCCCATGGGCATGCAGGAGTCAGGGAGGCAGGGGTGTGGGAAATCAGTGTCAGAACGTGGGTAGAAGGGACCTCCGCAGGTCACCTAGATCAAACATTCGCTTGGAACAGTTCCCATTAGAGCAGGCTGCTCCAGGATGGAGATTGCAGAAACTCCCAGGGAAATCCATTCCAGGTCTCACTATTTCTTCTAGCTTGTTGCTTAACTAGAACCGCCCATGTTCCAGCAGCTGTTCATTGCCTGTACTCCTGTCGCAGAGGACTTCCACAGTCTAGTGCATCTTCTCTGTTTCCTTTCAACAGGTAGTTCCTGGACCTGCTGGGAACAATCTGGCAAACAGAGATCAGTGTACCGCCTGTTCCCTGTGCTTGGGTGTCATCCCCAGACTTGCAGGAAGTGCCGACCTTCCCACTGCTTGCGGCGTTCCTGAAAACATTAAAGACTATTGGTGCTCCTGCTGATCCCTGAGAGACCCCACTAGTGAGTGTCTTCTAGCTGGGCTTTGCACCACTGGTCACAACACTTTGAGCCTGGTAGTCCAGCCAATTTTCCACCCACCTTGTCATCCTCTTAATGAACCCATTTGTCTCCAATTTGGTCATAAAGGAAGTATGAGAGAGGCTGTCAAAGGTCTTGCTAAACTCTAGGTACACAAGGAACCCTGCCCTTCCCTTCTCCACAGTGCCTCTTACCTCAGGAGAAACCAATGAGGTTTGCCCTCAACGACACTAGAGTCTCAGCTCAGAAGCAGCTCCACAGAGAGGGGAATCAGCCCTAGCTGAGCTCTCCCAGAAGAGCTCCCTGGTAATGATGTCACCAAGATCACTACAGGGAAGGGGGGAAGCCTTGGCTGCACTGTCTCCAAGTTGGACGTGAGCCCAGGCAGGCAGACATTCAGGAGGGGAGATGGGCTCAGGAACTTTACACACCTTGGACAGCCCTTGTCGGAAAGAGGGTCCCTTCTGGACACCCCTGTGGGACAGCAGCAGGCTTTGGGGGTTGTTGTCTCGAATCCAGTGTCCCTTGCCTCCCAGGGGCAGTTGCTGGGTGCTCAGACTGAGATTCCAATGCAGGGCATGAAGGTCCTTGTGGGCTGAGGTCCAAGGCAGTCACCATTTCTTTGGCTTTCCCTGTGAAAGCCCCAGGGTCTGTCCCTTCTACTCAGAGCACAGCAATGTCAGGCTCCATGTTCCTTTCATTCAGTAACTGTTTGGTCCAAGGTCTCAGCCCCTGCGTGTCACAGCAGCAGGCCAATGAGCTGCAGAAGTACATTTGGCATTGGCTTGGACACGAGAGGGGGCTGTGTCCCACCCCAGACACCACCGGCACTGCATTGGAAGCAGATCCACTCAGGGATGGCCAGCACATGGTCGGCAGGGTTCCTCAGCCTTTCTCCTTGCCCATAAAGCAAAGCCCATCCTTTTGAACCATCTAGCACTGGGGAGAGCAGCTGTGTCCTGGCCTGGAGAGGCAGGGAGGGGGACTACCAGCCATGCTGAGGCACTCCCAATATTGTTTACACTTGTCCTGGTGTTGGCTGGGATAGAGTTAATTTTCTTCCTAGTAGCTGGTGTAGTGCTGTGTTTTGGATTCAGTAGGAAAATAATGTGGATAACACACTGATGTTTTAGTTGTTGCTAAGCAGTGTTTATACTAAGTCAAGGATTTTTCAGCTTCTCCTGCCCAGCCAGCAAGAAGGCTGGAGGGGCACAAGAAGTTGGGAGGGGACAGAGCCAGGACAGCTGACCCCAACTGGCCAAAGGGATATTCCATACCATATGACATCATGCCCAGTATATAAACTGGGGGAGTTGGCTGGGAGGGGTGGATTGCTGCTTGGGAACTAACTGGGCATTGCTCAGCGAGTGGTGAGCAATTGCATTGTGCATCACTTGTTTTGTATATTCTAATTCTTTAGTATTATTATTGTCATTTTTTATTATTATTAGCGTTATCATTATTTTCCTTCCTCTCTGTCCTACTAAACTCTCTTCAACCCACGAGGTTTTTTTCCGATTTTCACCCCCACCCCACTGGATGGGGGGAGTGAGCGAGTGGCTGCGTGGTGCTTAGTTGCCGGCTGGGGTTAAACCACGACAACACTCAAACTACAGAGCAAAATGGGAGTGAAACCATTCTTGTTGGGGCCTGAAATCGGCAGCAGCAGAGTGTGAGCTTTGGAGGGCAGGAAAAGGAGGGCTTAGGAGGCAGGGGCTGCATTTCAGTGCCTCTTGCCTGGACAGATCTCTAGCAGGCTGGTGCCTGGTGCCCACACAACGACACACACACACAGGCTCATGCACACCGACATGGAAGTATACACAAAGCTGTGCTCCCACGTGCATTCACACAAACACAGCTGCTCACAAAAGCACACAAGGGAAGAACGCAGGAAAACAAGCAAGCATGGACTCTGCTGAGGACATGTGGGGACAACCGCAGCAGGGCTAGAGTATTGTGGGGAAGGACAAAGCCCCAGACATGTCCATGGCATTGTTTGTGTACTCACAGACTGCACAGAGAGGAAAGAAGGTAAAACAAGGCAGAATTTTTTCCTGAGGGCAGTGTTAGGCAGGATGGGGTCAAAACCTAGCAGCACAATGCACACACCTGGGGAGAAAACCGCAAGAGGACATCAGGATGAGCTGAGGAGGGAAGGAAAGAGATGGACTGGACGTGGCATGTCCTCATACATGGCAACCCTTGGGCTTCCAGCTGAGAATGGCAGGAGCTTCTTCCCAAGAATGACACTTCAAAGAGCCCCACCAGAGTGACCCAGGGTAACGTCACTTGCCATCAGGGGATATGTCCTTCCAGCCCTGTGGGACCAACTCAGATTCCAAAGACATCCTCGTGGAGAGGCTCTTTCAGCCCAAACTCACTGCCCTGGAGGGAAGGACCTCACAGAGCCATCTTTGTTCCCAGCATAATTCATAGAATCATAGAATCATAGAATGGTTTGGGTTGGAAGGACCCTTGAAAGACCATCTAGTCCAATCCCCCTTCACGGGCAGGGACATCTCTCACTAGATCAGCTTGCTCAAAGCCCCACCTAACCTGACCTTGAACACTTCCAATGATGGGGCATCGACAACATCTCTGGGCAACCTGTTCCGCTGTCTCACCACCCTCGTTGGAAAAAATTTCTTCCTTATGTCCAATCTAACTCCACCCTCTTTCAGTTTAAAGCCATTGCTCCTTGTCCTGTCACTACAGGCCCTCGTAAAACATCTTTCTCTCTCTTTCTTCTAAGCCCCCTTTAAGTACTGAAAGGCCACAAGGAGGTCTCCCCAGAACCTTCTCCTCTCCAGGCTGAATGAGACCACCTCTCTCAGCCTTTCTTCATAGGACAGGTGTTCCATCCCTCTCATCATTTTCATGGCCCTCCTCTGGACCCGCTCTCTCAGACTCTACAGACTCTTCCCACAGTCAGTGAAGAGACATCAGCTCACACATGGGACTTATCCCATCCCAAAGCAGACGGGCACGGTAAATGGGACAAATCATCTTTCTGGAGACACTGATCCTGCAGTTGACCAGTGGTGGCCTCTGAACTCCCCAGCTAGCATAAGCTCACAGCAGGGCCTGCCTACCTGGTCACGTGTGCATGGCTTGCTTCATCATGCCATCAGAAGTGAAGCCACAGGCTGTCCTACGAGAGCCTACAAGCAACTCCATCCCATGCCTAAAGCCCATATCCATGTCCACAGTACTCAGGGACAGACAGATAGCAGGGAGAGGGCTTTTGTGGGGGTGAATGGGCTCAAGCTAGGCACATTACTCTCATCAGCTGCATCTCCTGCTCTCACCGAGCGCAGATGAATCTTCCCTCAGCCACACTGAACCCTTGGAAACAGGACTTGCAGAAGATGACTCTGTCAAGTCCAAGACCTGTGCGGTGGCCCTGGACAGTGTAGATAGCCTCTCTTTGGGTGTCTTGAGTCTTCTCAATTAACTCTAGATGACTAGAGGTCTGGGAGGGGTGTGGGTGTGTGGGTGTGGGTGTGTGTTTGTGTGTTGTCTAAGCCAGCTGTTTAGTCTATCTTGAGTGTCCTTTAGTGGAGTCCTCCAGCATGTGAGATGAGTTCTCTGCCCACGCTGACGTCTTTTGCACCAGAAATGCTTGGCCATCTCATCCTGTCACGCAAAAGATGCCTTCACTGGGGAATGTGCCTGGCATAAAGCAGGAAATGAAAAGACAGTGATTGAGGAAGCCAAAACACAGCCATAGCATTAGCTGGGATGTTTTGCATTCAAGATGAGCTTGTCAGAAAATAATCACCTCTACAAGGGATGCCTCTGGCAGCCTGCGGCAGTAAAGGTCCATGATAAAAGCCAGCCCAGCTCCTCGCTCTCTCATCCACTTCTCTTGCCTCCTTCTCCTTGGCAGTCAGGTGAGTCTCAAGCCCCTTCTCCTTCTCTGCTCTCTCAAAAAGGAGGTCTCACTTCAATGGACTTCTCAGCTGATGTTCTATGCCAGATCATGGGGCTGCTTGTCATGGGAGAGGGAAGTGAGCAGAAGGTTAGGCATGGAGGGAAGCTGGGACCGTACTGAGGTGGCTTCTGCACTCAGGGGCTAGGCAGTAGCTGCATAGGAGCTGGTGGCTCCTTTTGGGCCCTGGCAGGACAAGGCCAAGAAGCCCTCATACATCTCTGCACAGCCTCCATCTCCTGGCCCTGCATGTTCTTTGGCTTCTTCATGGAGTGGTGACAGGCTGCTCCTCATGCATCCCCATGTTTTTCTTCCTCCCTGCCCTCTCTCCCAGGTGCACCTCAGGCATCCAAGACATGTCCTGCTACAACCAGTGCCAGCCCTGCCAGCCCTGCGGCCCGACCCCTCTGGCCAACAGCTGCAATGAGCCCTGTGTCAGGCAGTGCCAGAACTCCACCGTCGTCATCCAGCCCTCTCCCGTGGTGGTGACCCTGCCCGGCCCCATCCTCAGCTCCTTCCCGCAGAACACCGTTGTGGGCTCCTCCACCTCCGCTGCTGCTGGCAGCATCCTCAGCTGTGATGGAGTGCCCATCACCTCTGGGTGCTGTGACCTCTCCTGCATCAGCAGCCGCTACTGTGGCAGCAGATGCCGCCCTTGCTAAAGATGCTGGCAACGGCCTCCCCTAAGGACCCCCAGGAACTCAGAACATGCTGCTGGACAAAGGATCAAACTTCAGGCCATTCTTTTCGGACTAGTTGGTCATCTCTGGCTTGCCCTGCAAGGGCAAGTCTGGAAGGGGCCAACCTGGGCTCTCTGAAAACATGGCCAATGTCTACCTTTCCTGTCTTCCACTCACCCTTTTTCTCCCTTTTCTTTGTTGTCTTGTGCTCGCATCAAAGCCTGCTGTGAGGACTCCAGAAACCAGGCTGGAGGGACCTGCTAGCCTGTCTCCCTTTGCCGGGCAGGTCAACAGATGCCCTGTGGAACTCTGCCACAGGAAAAGGGAAACACATTCCTGGCTGATCGTGCTCCTCCGCAACAGGGGCCTCCACTTGGAGTGACCTCATTTCCCTCTTTAGACTCATTAAAAATTGCTGCAACCCTGCCTGTGTCCCTTAGGTTGTCTTTCATCTGTATACTGACTGCCGAGGGAGAAAGCCATTGCTTTGGAGGGGAATTAGGTGGGGACACAGGGGGACCCTTCATCACTCCTAGAGGCATTGGAGGGTTGGACACACTGCAAAGAGCCCTCTTTCAGGCACTGCTTCCTGAAGGTGAGGGAGACAACCCTAGTGTGTTCCCAAAGAATAGTAGAAATTGGGAATGGATAAATAGCCTTGGGGATGGCCCACAGTCCCTACTCCACCTGCCCCCGGCCTCCATCAGCCGATCTAGGGGTCAGCATGGCCAGCATGCCTGGGCATGGGCAGCAGGGACAGCTTCCCCGTGCAGCCCTATCACCCTTCAGCACAGCATCAGGCATGGTCCACCTGTTGCCTACATGTGTAGGGCTGAGGTGTTCACAAGTTAGTACTGGTATCAGCTACAGCAGGCCACACACTGGAGTCCCCTGTCCCTGTGAAGCCAGGTGAAGGGTGAAGGCAAGCCCAGGTCAGTGACGGGTGGCCAGCCACACACGGATGCTCTTTGGTGCCTTGTCTTCCCCAAGCAAGGAGCAGCTTTCTTCAGGCCCTTCTACAGCCCCACAATGCCACAACCCAGCTCTGGTCCACAGAGGTGCTGTCTGAGAACAGATACCCCACCTCCACAGAGACATGCCACTGACAGTGGGATTTCATTCTGCACTCAGCGGGATCCATGAGCTGTCCCTGAATGGAACTGGGCATACATCACCCAACCATAGGGCACACGTTGGGGTGCCTTCCCCCAGGCACCAAGCTCCTTCAGCATTCCCAGAGACCTGGGGCTGAAGTGGCCCTTGTGCTCCATGCAGCACTGCTCCTCCCCACACACAGGCCGGGGTCTTCCCACATCTGCAGACCTGGGGCCCTGTGGTGTGGGGGTTTGCCCTTACACAGACCCCACACACCACCAGCACCACAGGACCACAGGATGGAGGACAGAGTGATTCCTCCCTGCTGGGTAAGGATTGGGGGAACCTCTCCCCAGGCCAGGTTCTGTGGGAGGCAGAGTGGCGTCAGGTGTTTAGACAGGGGCAACGAGCATCAGGACCAAGCCCACCTAGACCCAATGCAACTGTGGGTCCCAACTCTGGCTTGGCCCCTGGCCCAGGGTCTCTGTGAGAGCTCAGGATTATGAAGGGCTACCATCAGAGCTTCCACAGAGCTATCAGAGCCAGGTTGGTGGATGCGAACACTCTGAACTCTGCAAGGGATTGGAAAACCAGATATAGGGGTGTGTTTAAAGAATCTGCGCCTCTGCTCAGAAAGGGAGATCACGTCAGGGTGTCTACAACAAATGAGAGGATTGAGAAAGGTTATGAAAGATGTTCACAGAGGAAATTTTCATCATAGTTGAAATTGTGACAATGTGACAGATAGCTGTGTACCGCACAAGAGTGTACGATCATGAAGTACTTGAGGCGAGTAGGAGACCCATGGGGCAGGTCAGGGGCCTGGGATGTGGGCAGGCATGCCGGGTGGACAGAGCAGCAGTGCCAGTACTGGGTGGATCTGCAAAAGTGCATGTGCGTGTGAACCCAGAGAGCGTTGTGTGGGTGCCTTCACTAGTAACCTCCTGTCCCTGCCAGCCCCAGAGGGGGAGGGGATATGGCTGTCTGTGCTTGTGTTTTATGTGGGTCCTGTATGTGGGTGCTGCTGACAGCAGTGCCTTGGCTGTGGCAGTCTGTGTGACCGTCTGTTTCAGTGTGTGTGTCTGTGTGTGTGTCTGTGTCTGTGTGTGTCTGTGTGGCTCTGAGATATGGTCTCCGCTTCGCTACAGGTTGAACCTGCAGACATAGAAAGTGGCAGCTGTGCCCCTCAGCCTGGGCAGAGATCCCGGGTCTCCAGGACACCAGGCTGGGCTCCAGCAGCCAGGCAGGAGGATCCTGGGCCAGAGCAGCTGGACGAGGTGGCCGCGCTCCCTACATCCCTTAACAAATGCCAGCAATGCCAGACTCTGCCCACAGAACACAGGCTCGGAGTTTCCTTGGACTTCCCTGCACCTGGGTTGGGACAATCCCCAACATCAATACAGATTGGGGGATGAATGGATTGAGAGCAGCCCTGCAGAGAAAGGACATGGGGATACTGGTGGATGAAAAATTGGACATGAGCCGGCAATGTGTGCTTGCGACCCAGAAAGCCAATTTTATCCTGAGCTGCATAAAAAGAAGCGTGGCCAGCAGGTCAAGGGAGGTGATTCTCCACCTCTACTCCACTCTTGTGAGACCCCACCTGGAGTACTGCATCCAGCTCTGAGTCGTCAGTGCCAGAAAGACATGGACCTGCTAGAGCGGGCCCTCCAGATGAGCAGAGGGCTGGAACACCTCTCCTATGAAGAAAGACTGAGAGCGTTGGGGTTGTTCAGCTCCAGGGAAACCTTACTGCAGCCTTTCAATACTTGAAGGGTGCTTAGAAGAAAGAGGGAAGGAGACTTTGACCAGTGCCTGTAGTGGCAGGACAAGGGGCAACACCTTTAAAGAGAAAGAGGGTAGAGTTAGATTGGACTTAAGGAAGAAATTTTTTCCAGTGAGGGTGGTGAGACATTGGAACAGGTTGCCCGGAGACGTTGTGGGTGCCTCGTCGTCGGAAGTGTTCAAGGTCAGGTTGGATGGGGCTTTGAGCAACGTGATCTAGTGAGAGCTGTCCACTGGGATCATGGCAGGGACATGATGATGATTCAAGGCCCCTTCCAATCCAAACCATCTCATAATTCTATGATTCTATCATTCCTGCATAGCTGGTGAGGACCCTGGAATGACATCAACGAAGACACCAACTTTGAAATAGCACTGCAGGGGAAGTCATGGCAGTAGGCCTTGCAGAAAGGCTATTATTATCCATCCTTCTCCATGTTGATGGAACATATGAACCATCTCATTAACCCCCACAATAAAGCTTCAGCTGTGGACTCTCCAGTAGTGGGCCTGGTCTATGACCCCATCCAAAGAAAACAAAGCTCAAAATGGGTGAAAAGCCTTGCCCTTTTCTGCAACTGGAAATCTGATACATATTTTGAGGGCTTCTCCAGGTGTTGCTGCAAAGAAATTTCCCTTTGTGGTAGATGTCACCAGAAGGTTTAACTCACTCTACCTCTACACAGGCCTTGTAGAGCACCAGCTTGTCAGGGACTTTGTGGTTCCTTTATTTCTGTGTGTCCTGACTGGCCGTAATAACAAGATCATGCCAGGGACATATGATAAGCCACAGTAGGTGTTGGTGAACCTTCAGCACATTGACACAATCAGCATTGATAAAGACTGACCAGAACAAGCATGTCTCATTTTGCTTTGGGAAGGATAGAGTGAAGCTGCATTTTTGGCCCCAGAAATCTCTGCTATTTTAAGAAACCACAGCAGAAAGGAAAAGGTGAAAAATTCTGTGGACCTGTCCTTGTACATGAATTCTTTGCAGGGGTCTTGACTGACACTGTTAATATGATCGTGTACGGTGTATTTGACATGATAGAAATAAACCAGCATGACATCTTTTTAAATTGTGGGGCCCAGCATTGCACACAGTACTCAAGGTGAGGCTGCACCAACACTAAATACAGCGGGATAAGCACCTCTCTTGACCGGCTGGTTGTACTGTGTTTGATGCACCCCAGGAGGCGGTTTGCCCTCTTGGCTGCCAGGGCACACTGCTGACTCCTCTTGAGCCTGCTGTCAACCAGCACCCCCAGATCCCTTTCTGCAGGGCTGCTCTCCAGCCACTCCTCTCCCAGTTTATACTGTGTCTGGCATTACTCCGTCCCAGGGGCAGAATCCGGCATTTGGACTTGTTAAAATTCATGCCATTAATGATTGCCCAGTGCTCCAATTTATCTAGATCCCTCTGCAAGGCCTCTTGTCCCTCGAGAGAGTCAACAGCACCTCCCAGTTTGGTATCGTCAGCAAACTTGCTCATGGCGCATTCAACTCCTGCATCCAGAGCATTGATAAAAGTCTTGAACAGAACTGGCCCTCGAATTGAGTCCTGAGGAACACCACTGGTGACCGGTCGCCAGCCAGATGCAGCCTCATTCACTACAACCCCTTGAGCCCTGCCTTTCAGCCAGTTCTTCACCCAGCACACTGTGTACCTGCTCATCCCACAGTTGGACAACTTGTCCAGAAGGATGCTGTGAGGGACACTATCAAAAGCCTTACTAAAAGCCAGAAAAACCCCATCCACCACCTTCCCTTCATCCACTAGGCAGGTGACCTCATCATAGAAGGATATCAAATTAGTTAAATAGGACTTGCCCTTTGTGCACCCGTGTTGACTGATGATTGCATTGTTCTTTAAATGCCTTTCAATAGCAGCCTGTATGATCTTCTCCATAACTTTTCCAGGCACTGAGGTTAGACTCACCAGGTTTGTAGTTTCCTGGGTCTTCCCTCACACCTTTCTTGTAAGTAGGAATAACATTGGCTGGCTTCCAGTCAGCAGGGACCTCCCTAGACTCCCAAGACCTTTGGTAGGTGATCGAGAGGGGTCCTGCTGTAACGTCCGCCAGCTGCTTCAGGACTCTGGCATGAATCCCATATGGCCCCATGGACTTATGAACATTCAGCTGATAGAGCTGGTCCCGTCCAGTTTCAGTGTCCACAAATGGAATGTCACTGTTCCCACAGTCGTGGTCCTCCAACTCAAAGGACCGGGCAGCCCAAGGTCTATCAGTATTATTAAAGAATGAGGCAAAAAAAGCCTTGAACGCCTCTGCTTTTTCTTCATCGCTATTAGTCAGGCGACCATCTTCAACAAATATCGGTCCAATGTTTTCTTTAGACCTCCTCTTGCTATTAACATACTTCAAGAAGCCTTTCTTGTTGTCTGACACAACGCTGGCTGAGTTCAACTCTAACTGAGCTTTGGCCTTTCCTGTCTTCTCCCTGCTTATGCAAACCACAGCTCTGTAATTTTCCTGCGAAGCCTGACCTTCCTTCCAGAGATCGTACAATTTCTTTTTCCTCTTGAGTTCAATGAGGAGTTCCCTGTTCAGCCAAGCTGGTCTTCTGCCCCGCTTGCTTAACTTGAGACACAAAGGAACTACCTGCTCCTGTGCTTTTGTAAGGTGGTTCTTAAAACCGGACCACCACTTGTGGATTCTAAAGCCCTCAAAAGCAGATTCCCAGGGAACAATCTCAGGATGGAAGCTGGTGACTTCTGGCACCGAGCAGAAGGCTCCTGGCCCACCTAAGGGCTTACAATTACAAAACAGGTTCACTGCCCTCAAAGTTGAAGAGGAGCCAGATGTGCCTTGAAGGAAAGGACCCTAAGCCATGCACGGCCACCAGGAGGAAGCAGTGAGTGATCCTTATGGGTGACTCTCTGCTGCAGGGGACAGAGGCACCACTCTGCCAAGCTGGCCTATCATGTAGAGAGGTTTGCTGCCTGCCAGGGGCCCAGGTCTGGGATGTTGTGGAGGGACTGCTGAAGCTCGCTAGCCCTCAGACTACTACCCCCTGCTGTTATTCCTTGTGGGCACAAACGATACTGCTAGGGGAAACCTGGAGAGTATCAAAAGTGATTACAGAGCTCTGCGGGAAGGTAGTGAAGGGCCTGGGGGCCCAGGTGGTGTTGTCCTCAATCCTGCTGGTGAGGGCAAAGGGTGTGAGGAGGAGGGCACTGATAATGCAGGTCAATATTTGGCTGTGGAACTGGAGCTGGTGGCAGGGGTTTAGGTCCTACAACCACGGGACCCTGTTTGCAGATCAGCATCTGCTCAGGAGAGGTGGGATTGCCCTCACCAAGCGGGGCAAAGTTACCTTTGCCAGTAAGGAGGACTTTAAACTAGGAATGACAGGGGAGGGAGAGAGTAACCAGCAGCCCTGTGAGGGAGTGATGGACACGGCTGATGAGCAAAGGGCCTGGGGCAATGTGCCAGGAAAGGATCACAAGATCAAGAAAAGAGGGCTGAACCAGGGTCACCTCTAGCAGTTGCATGTAAGCAAGGAAGTGCCTACAAGGCATCATTGTGGCAAAATCCCCCAAACCCTTTCTAGGAAGGCAACATGCTGGGCTGCTTCTGTCAAGTGCCTGTACACTAATGCACACAGGATGGGGAATAAAGACGAGGAGTAGAGATCTGTGTGCAGTTGCAGGCCTACAATCATGTTGGGATCACGGAGACGGGGTGGGATGGCTCCCTTTCTGTGAGAGAGCAGTTGGAGTGCATAGAGCTCTGCCTGGGCATGGATGACGAGCCAAGTGAGAGCTTATGGGTAAGCACTAAAGAGAAGGCAGGTAAGGGTGACATTGTAGTGGGTGTCTGCTATAAGCCACCTGACCAGGAAGAACCAGCAGATGAGACCCTCTACAGGCAGATAGGAGCAGCCTCACATTCACAGGCCCTGGTCCTCATGGGGAACTTCAACCACTGTGATATCTGCTGGAGGGACAGCACAGCAGGACATAAGCAAGCCAGGAGGTTCCTGGAGTGCATAGTTGACAACTTCATCACGCAAGTGATAGAGGAGCCAATGAGGGCACGTGCTCTGCTGGACCTCATATGCACCAAGAAGGAAGGGCTTGTTGGGGATGTGAAGGTCAAAGGCAGCTTGGGCTGCAGCAATCAGGAAAGGGTGGAGTTCAGGATCCTGAGAGGAGCAAGGAGGCTACAGAGCAAACTCACAACCCTGGCCTTCAGGAGAGCAGACTTTGTTCTCTTTAAATGGCTGCTCGGAAGTGTCCCCTGGGATATAGCCCTGAAGGCAAGAGAGTCCCAAGAAACCTGGTTACTATTCAAGGATCGCCTCCTCCAAGCTCAACAGCAGACCATCCCCAATGAGCAGAAAGTCAGGCAAGCATGCCTGGAGGCCACTGTGGATGAACAAGGAGCTCCTGGCAAAACCAAAACACAAGAAGAAAGCACACAAGAAGTGGAAGTAAGGACGGGTAACCTGGCAGGAACACAGAGACACTGTCCAAGCATGCAGGGATGAGGTTAGGAAAGCCAAAGCCCAGCTGGAACTGAATCCAGCAACAGATGTCAATGGCAACAAGAAGGGCTTCTGTAAGGACACAGGTGGCAAAAGGAAGGCTAGGGGAAATGTGGTCCCACAGCCGAATGATTGGGCCTTCTCTGATGCTGCACAGCCTGACAACACAGGACACGGAAAAGGATGAGGTGCTGAATGCCTTCTTTGCCTCAATCTTTACGAGGAAGATCCATCTTTAGGAATGCTAGGTCCTTGAAACCAGGGAGGAAGTTGAGAGCAAGGGAGATGTACTCTTGCAAGGAGAGGATCAGGTAGGGAATACTTAAGCAAACTGCAGACCTCCCTCAACATTTTTACATCTTGTAGGCAATCGCAACTCCGGTGTTTTGCAAGGCAAAAGTCTTCCCTTGATTATCTCTGTGCCATGCCAAGAAGTGATTTTCTCTTCAAGCATCATGCTGTCCACCCCAGAATAACACGGTGGTAGTAGAGGACCCTCATAACTTTGATTTTGAGCAGTGTCTAAAAACTGGGGCAAATAACCTTTGCAGCTCTTGATATCCAAAGCCTGGGGAAGGCTGCTTACTTTCATGGGTAAAAGATTAAAAGAGTCTATGACACCCAGCAGTGCAGCCCATCTGCAGCCTACAAGTGATCGCTGGAATGACCCTGTTGGGAGGGAGAGAAAGAGAAAGACATGGCACGTCCTCACGCAAGGAAGCCCTTGGCTGACCAGCCAAGGATTGCAGGGCCCCTTCCTGTCAACGCGGCCACAGGCAACCCCACCAGTGTGCCCCAGGCCAACATCCCTTGCCTGCACTGCACCCAGCCGGCACTTGAGCTGAGGCTTCTGTGGGCACTGACACATTCCTGCCCCGCAAACCCTGGGGCCTCTCAATCCCAGCCCTCAGAAGAAGCCTCCATGAGGGAATGGGTATGGCATTATCCAGGATATGAACAGGGGTCGTCAGGAAAACAACCACCCAGCCTATGTCATTAGCTGGGATGTTTTCCCTTCCTCAGGAGCACCTCTGAAAATTGCCACTTCCGTAGAGGCTACCTCTGGGCCTGGGGCAGGTCAGGGCCGCCACAAAAGCCAGCCCAACTTCTTCTCTTGCCTCCTTCTCCTTGGGAAGCAGGTGAGTCTGAAGCCCTTTCCCGACGACCTTTTTCTGTTTGTGCAGATGTGTGCTCCTCCATCCTATGCTGGGTCATGGTGCTGTTTGAGAGGGGGAAGAAGGGTGATGGTCTGACTCGGAGAGTATCCGGAACTTGGCTGAGGGGGCTTTTCTTTTAAGAGATAGGCAGCAGCCTCCTTGAAGCAGCTGAAGGGAATTCTTCCTGCTTTGGATAGCCCTGTGCTGGGAAAAGAGGCTCCGTCAGAAGATGGCCCCAAAGGATGCAGGAGTGGCTGTGATGTAAGAAAAAGCCTTGAAAACAGCCTCACCTTTCCCTCCTCATCCTCCTACCTCTCTCCAGAATGACAGGGCATGGCCTGCACCCAAGGGCAAGGACAGCAAGGACAGGTCACCTATACACCCTCCACCCCCCAAAACAGTTCCCTGCACAGCCCAGCAGTTACACAGATGTGCATGGCTAAGGTGACTCACAGGTTGATGGTGAAATCAGCCTGCCCAGGCCACACACCAGGGCCCTCATGCCTCTTGCACACCCCCAGCTCCCACCACACACGGAGCCTCAAGGACAGCAGCCAGTGCCCAAGCCCCCATGGCTGCTCTGCAGTGACTGGCCTTCCCGCACGCACGAAGCAGCTTTCCTCAAAGCTGGCTCTTCTCCTGGCAGGGCCTGTTGCCCACCTCTGCCTGGTGGTCTGCCCTCCCATTGTGCTCTTGGCTACAGTTGTCCAGCATGGTCCCACTGCAGAAGAAATGAGGCAGCGCTGGGGGAAGCCCATGAGGTAGGGCCTGAGGAGGACTCCAAGGACCGGCAGAGTGCACTGGGGAGAACAGGTCCTCCAGATCCCAGCACATGGCCGTGCAGCAACTGGAGGGTCCACAGAGTAGTTCTGAGTATCTTCCAAAATTGTTGTAATCCTGTAATTCCAGGAAGGAGCCTTGCCACATGGCATGTTGTTTATCTTTTTAATCTTACTTTGAACTCTGACCTCGGAGGGACACATCCCAGAGCAGGTACTCTAAGAGACAGGCCTGCAGGAATACCTGAGGAAGCAAAGTGCAGTAGAGAAATCCATAAAGCAAAGAACAGCAGCAAGGAAGCAATGCACAAGCTCTCCCAACCTCCCGCATTGCCCATCACCTCTCCAAAGCCATTGGGCAGAATAACCACAAAACCCCTGGTGCAAATGAGGGTTTTCACCATGGGTTAGCTGAGACTCTTTCACCACCTTCTCCTGCCTCTCCAGCCACTGACACTGTCCTCTCCTGGAAGAGGAGCTCGGCCTGCAGAGCTGTGGGTGCACAGGGCAAGCAGCGCTGCCAGGAGAGAGCTGAGCGCCCCTTCCCCCAAGCTCAGCCTTGCACAGCCACATGCCCTCCCTCCCCTGGCTTCTTGCACAGCCAAGGAAGCTCCCTGCACCAGGGTGTCTTGCACAGCACAGAGGTACAAGGCACTGTCAGAGACCTCGACTTCCTCCAGCTGCAGGAGGCTGTATTTCCCTGTGGTGTTCAGCGATGTGGTGAGATGGCCGCTCGGCTTGCGGCCAGCTGCTGCCTGTTATGAGAGCAGCTGGGGACCTTGGCCTTTCCTCTGCTGGTACCAAAGCAGGGCATTAGGCCTGGAGCTTTGGTAGGTGCAGGTGGTCTGGAAGGTGTCTTTCTCCTCTACTGTGACTTGTCCTTCTTGCTGGGTGACGGTGGTCTGCCCCATGGTGCCTGGAAGAAAGCAAGGGTCAGCGACTGTGCAGGGAAAGGCTCCAAGATGCAAAACGAGGGGTTGCAAAGTGTTGGTGGAGAAGGCTCCCTGTCCCTTGCGCTGCAGCAAGAGCCTTGTGGACAGGAAGAGCAAGGTGGTGGGTGTCTTTGGGCAGGACGTCTGAGATCTCAGCTCAGCGTGGATCCCACGGCACAATAATGCCAATTACCTCCCACAGGGATACCCCCAGAGGAGAGCTGTGCTTTCACCCAGGTCTTTGGTCTCCACTCTTGTGCTGCCTGGAGTCTCCAGGGAACAGCCTGTAGTGCCTGGCCCTCCTGTGCTGGCTGCAGGACACCTCCAGCAGGGTGAGGGACCATGGGAACTCCTGCAAAGATGTTTCATCCTGCTCCCCATTCCTTGTCCTCTCAGAAGGCTCCGAGGTCAAGGGAGGGAAAAGGAAGCCCTGGCATTACGGACATGCAGGAGGAATGGAAAGCCGGGGCATACTGCATGACATGTGCCAGCCAGGAGAGAGACTGGGACACCCTAAGAATGTGAGTGGGATGAGAGAGCTTTCACGTCCCTGCATCAGCTTTCAAAAGTCTTGTGCGTTTGGGTTGCAAAGTCAGAAAATGTGTACTGCCGAGACAGAAAAGAGCTTCTGCAATGATCTGTCTGTGAAACACTGGGCCCAGACAGATCAGCAGAGAGAGGCACAGAGAGGTGGAGAGTTGCAAGAGAAAAGGAAGGCAAGGGGTCTAAGATGATCAGGAGAGGAGCTGTTTCTTCTCACTCTCTTCTTTTGTTTGCCAGCAGTAACAGCATCTTGAGAAAGCAGGTGCAAAACCACCTGTGCGATCTGATGTTTCCCAACCTTTGCCCATAATTCAAGAGCAGCTCCCTGCAGAGAACTGTTGAGGGGGTGAGGGTCTCCTGGGAAGAAGAGGAATCATACCATCAGTCAAAGCCAGTGCTTACCCAGTGGTTGGCTCAGGAAGGCAGCGAGGATGAGATACCCGAGGTGCATGCTGAGACCGATCCTCCTGCCTGTGTGAGAGAGACCCAAAAACCCCACACGTCCCCACCAAGAGCCCCAAGAGAGCACAGCTGCCGGAAATGACTCTGCAAGGGGAACAAAGAAGGAAATGGGGAGGAGAAAATGCTTCTTCTTAGCACACCTGAAATGCCTGTGCTGTGCTCTTCTCTCCTCCAGCAGCGACTTGTGTTGCTCCTGCAGACAACACCTTCTGCCATTCCAAGGGGAGGGAGGGGTAAAAGGGGGATAGGCCTGCACCTGGTGACCAACCTCTCTGACACATCCTCCTGTGCAACATCTTGGGAGTCTCTCCTTCCCTGATGCCTGTGCCTCCTCTCTCTCCATCCTCAAGCCCTTGGCTGGGTTGGCCTCTCCTGGCTCCTGCACGGTGTCTAGCCCCAAGCTCCTGTCCGCACACTGCAAGGCTGCGGCTCTCACAAACACAATGGTCAACACCCCCAAACCCTGCAGACACCGACTGCCCCACTCAGAGCCCCAGGCACTGTGGACTTTCTCCTTCTAGCGAAAAAAAGTTATCTCAGGAACCAAGAAATGAAGTTTCCTGCCACCCTGCCCATCCCATCTCATACATCAGCTTCTGAAAAGCTCGTTGAGGGAAAAAAACAAACAAACAGTCCTTCCATTTGACCATAACCCTTCCATTCTCAGTTTCCTCAAAACCAGTTGCATCTGCATTTGTCCTCTCCCTGCTTCTAGCCATTAACAAACCAACCTGCCAAACTATTTTTGCTCTTTCCATAGCATAATTTAGGTTAGACAAGACTTCTGCAGATCACCCATTCCACGTCCCTGCTCAGAGCAGGTCTCATCAGATCAGGCTGGTCAGGGCTGTGCCCATCAAGTCTTGAAAATTGCCAAGGCCAGAGCCTGCACAACATCTGTGGACAGTGCATTCCAGTACTTGAGGATTTTCAGGGTCAAAAATAAGTGAAAAATAAAAAGGCTTTCTAATGTCTAAACAAAATTTCCCAAATTGTGTCTGTTGCCTCTTGTCTTGCCACTGTGCACTTTGAGAAGAGCCTGGCTCCATCTTTTCCACATCCTCGGAGCACGTAGTTGTAGACACCCATATGGTCTCCCTTGAGCCGCCTTCTCCTCAGGCCCTGTTCCCTCAGGCTCTCAGCGTGTCATGTCCTCAAGCCCCCTGAGTGCCTTGGGGGCTTCCGCTGGACTCACTCCCACATGTCCATACCTTTCCTACACACCAAGGAGCCCCAAACTGAACACAGGACCCCAGGCATGGTCTCACGAGTGCCAAATAGAGGAGAAGGCTCACTGCCCTGGGTGTGCTGGCTGCACTTTTGCTGAGACAGCTCAGAGTGCAGCTGGTCTGCTTTGCCACAAGGGCACATGGCTGACTCACCTTCAGCCATTGGCCACCAGGCATCCCCTGCCTTCCCAGCTCTCTGACCTATAACCTCTGCCTCCAACACGGTCCAAGCTACAGCAAGAAGCTGAAAGGTGCCTGTCCCCAGCGGGACTGGCTGCTCTCCACTCAGGCCTTTGGAGAAAAGTTCTGTTTTGTTGTGTCCTACCTGCATGGCTGCTTCTGGTGGGAACGGCAGCACAAATTCCTTCTGCACAGGATCTGTAAAGCCAGGAAGGTATTTCAGCTTTGCCTGGCTCCCTATCCATCTATCTATCACTTCAGCAGCTCTCTCACTGGGCTCATTCTCCACCTCACTACCAAGGTATAAGCTACCAGAGGCTGATCCATGTATCTGAACAGTGTGATATTGCAGGCTCAAGGTTCAGCCAATTGCTAGATGCAAGGCAAGAGAGCCCAAGAACGTGGACTTTGAAGAGTTGCGTGAGCTACTAGACCCATACAGGCTTCCCTGGGGAACAGCTGGACAGAGAACTCTCCGGTCAGTGGACGGCTTTCAGCTTCAGCAAACCTCAGACATTCCACCCCTTAGGCAACCCAGCAATTCTCTTTCTGACCGCCTCTGAGAAGTGACCTTGGCAAACGTGTCTTTACAGGGTGGGTCCAAGCTTCCCTCCCAGCTACGGGCCTTCACCTGCACACCAAAAGGCTCTGCATTTGGTGCAGAGGAAAATCCTCTACAACAGCCTACCAGCATAGGTCTGGAACCGATGGAGAAAGCCTGAAGGTTTCAGTCACCTCTACATCATTGTCTCCTGTCTGTGTTGAGCTCAAACTCCTGACTCTGTGGGATGGCTTCCGAGTACCGGCAGAGATCCCCTGGGGGGAAGCAATGGAGAAGCAGGGGAGAAGCCCGATGCCGATGCCGATGCTTGATGCCAGTGCCAGTGCTGATGCTGATGACAATGCCTGGCGGCAGGGGAACCGCCCCGGGTCCCGGGGCCTGGGAGGGGCTGGGTGGGGCAAGGTGGCCCCGGCGAGCAGAGCAGCAGCGCCCCCTGTCGGGCCTGCCCGGGCCTGTCATAGAACCCTAGAATGGTTTGGGTTGGAAGGGACCTTGAAAGACCTTCTAGTCCAACCCCCCTGCCACGGGCAGGGACATCTCTCACTAGATCAGCTTGCCCACAGCCCCATCTAACCTGACCTTGAACACCTCCAATGATGGGGCATCCACAACTTCTCTGGGCAACCCATTCCAGTGTCTTAGCACCCTGATCATAAAAAATTTCTTCCTTATGTCCAACCTAGATCTACCCTCTTTCAGTTTAAAACCATTAGCCCTTGTCCTGTCCATACTGGGACCAATATTATCTGATATCTTCATTAATAACATAGACAGTGGGGTTGAGTGCACCCTCAGCAAGTTTGCAGATGACACCAAGCTGAGAGGTGCAGTTGGTACTCTTGAGGGAAGGGATGCCATCGAGAGGGCCTTTGACAGGCTTGAGGAGTGGGCCCATAGGAACCTCACAAAGTTCAACAAGACCAAGTGCAAGGTCCTGCACCCGGGCTGGGGCAATCCCCAGTATCAATACAGACTGGGGATTGAGAGCAGCCCTGCAGAGAGGGACCTGGGGATACCGGTGGTTGAAAAATTGGACATGAGTCAGCAATGTGCGCTTGCTGCCCAGAAAGCCTGAGCTACAGCCTGAGCTACAGCCAAAGAAGCGTGGCCAGCAGGTCAAGGGAGGTGATTCTCCCCCTCTACTCTGCTCTCATGAGACCCCGCCTGGAGTACTGCACCCAGTTCTGGGGTTCCCAATAAAGACAGACATGGACCTGCTAAAGTGGGCCTTCCAGGGAATGGCTACGAAAATGATCCGAAGGCTGGAACACCTCTCCTATGAAGAAAGGCTGAGAGAGTTGGGGTTGTTCAGCCAGAGGAAGAGAAAGCTCCAGGGAGACCTCATTGTGGTCTTTCAATATATAAAGGGGGCTTGCAAGAAAGATGGAGAAAGACTTTTTACCAGGGCCTGTAGTGACAGGACAAGGAGTAACGGTCCATCAGAGCAGCACCTGCCAAGCTCACCAGCCAATGATGGAAAATCCTGACACAGGCCTGCTTTTTACACACGCGGTACACATCTATTATGGCTGCCCAGTGACTAACTGCAGCAGCTGACTCTAGCCTAAGCAATGCTGCAGCTGCTTTCTGAGAAGCTTTCTAACAAACCCGCCTGGCTGGCACCTTGCTTCCTGATGCTGCGCTTGCAGAGCATAGCTAGGAGCTGGACTCCTTCCAAGGGAGGCAGGTCACAGTTGGGGGGACCTGAATAGGAGCCTTCGAGGCCAGGTGAGGAGCCTTGGACAATGCCAGCCTTTCTGGGAGGCTCTCAGGGCACAAGGCTTGTCCTCCTGGTGCCTGTGCAGTGCTGGGCACAGCCTCTTGCCACCACTCCGGCGGCTCTGGAGACTGCTCCAGTGCTAAAAGCAGATGCGGAGACAGGCTTCTCAGCAGTGCAGCTCCAAGAGCTCTAAGGAGCTAGACTAACTGAAAGATGTCAGGGCTTGGCCCAGGCAGTTTGAAATCTCCTCCTGATGCCACTTGCTAATTAATATCAGTTTGGCTTTTGAAGAGAGGGTATTTATCGTAAGGCAACTTCATTAGGCCAGCTTCCTTTCTGGTGTCCCAGCCTCAGCATTTGCAGCTGCAGGCCATCTGGCTCACCCCAGACACACAACCCTTTGCTGCCCTGTGAGCATGTCAGGGCAGCACCTCTCCCTGCATTGAAGCTGGAACTGGGCCCAGACCTCCACAACTGCCCTATGGCGATCAGCAGGGGTGGGCTGGATCTTGTCAGACTTTGGGATTACTTTGAGTTGTTAGGTGGGGAACCCCTGGAGCTCCAGCAATAGGGCTTGTCTCTAGCTTTAACTTTGTGCCTCATGCACGGACTTTGCATGTGAAGAGGGTGAATGTCCCAAAAAGACCCTGCAGCTTGGACCCCAATACGCCTTCTCTCTTTCCTCTAATGAGAACACAACCGGTTGAACTACTTCTGTCCAACCCACAAAAGCCCTCTGCTGTCATTAAATCCACCACGGATGGCCAGCACTTGATTTCCCTTCCTGGCACTGAGCTTTCAAGGACTTGCTGAAAGTTGTCAGGGGCACAGAGGCAGAGAGCTGGCCGGTGGAGTCCTGGTTCTCAGAGTGTGGGGAGAGGCTGTGCTTCCTCATGTGCATATGCATGTGTCTGTGCCTGAGGGCATATTTGTGCCTGTCTGTCTGCATTTGTGTGTGCATTTGCAAACACACATGTGAGAGTGAGTGTCTGCCAGTGTGTGTGTGAACAAGTGCATTTCTGTGTGTGTATGTGCATGTGTTTCTGTACGCGCACGTTTTTGCAGGTGAGCAAGTAAGTGTGCATGTTGTCAGTGTGCATGTGTGCGTATGTGTATGGGCATACGTGTGTGCAGACGAGCACATATATATCTGTGTTTGTGCACGAGCTGTGCGATTCCTTCCATTCGCTTGTGATGTCAACGGGTGAGATCAAAATGAGAAGAGGAGTCCAACTGAAACCTGCAGTGAAACTCTGGGCTGGCTCAGACGTCCTACAGGGGCAAGGTGCGGTGACTGTCCAGGTTTGCCCGGGACTGCTGCACCACCCCTGCTGGCTGTTCACTGGGAAACAGCCCCTGTGCTTGCAGTCGTGTTTGCTAGGAATCCGGAGTGCTGACACTTGGGAATTGGACCCTCCCCTTCCTCCAGCCCAGCTCAGGAGACAGGAGCAAAAGAAGGAGAGGTGGGAAAAGGCTAAACCCCCTCTGTCAGGAGAGGAGGGGAAAGTGGAAGCCCTCCTGGAGAGTCCCCAGCAAGAGTAAGTGTGCTCAGCTACATCCCTAGCCTGGCACAGCTGAGCAGCCATGGCATCTGGAGGTGGCAGGCATCCCAGTCCCAGAGCTCAGGGGCTGGGTAGAGCATCCCCTGACTTCCTGGGGATGGGAAAGAACAGGATGAGAGCCTCCCTCCAGGTGCCTCTCTGCAGCCCAAAGCCACCGCCTGAGACCTTTGCAGAGGTGAAGGGGGTGTGGGGAGAAATGGACTGGTGGGTGTGGTGGGGGCCAGGGAGGGAAGAGGTAGGGAGGAAGGAAGGGAGGGAGGGAGGGAGAGAGAAGGGTGTGACATGTCGTCATGGATGGGAACCTGGGAGTATGGGGCTGAGGCCTGCAGGGCTGTTCCTAGAAGCTGAGGAAGGCAGCTCCAGAGCCAGTGGCCTGCCTTGCTTTGTCTCTCCCTAGAAATGCTCTCTGGAGCATGTCCTGTGGTTGGGGAGCCTGATGAGTGGTGTCCTCAAGTGAGCACCACAGCAGTAGGCCAGTGGGAGGCTGGCAGCCCCATGAGCCGCGCAGCTCTTGGGGACGGATCTTCCTCCTAGTGTGCCTGGAGTTGTGCTGGGAGGCCTCTCAGCAGAAGATGACCTTGAAGGCTAGCACAATTTCCTGTGCCGAGGGGAGAGGGAAGCAGGAGAGAGGCACAGCCGGAAGAGAGGCTGCGGCTGCTGCCTAAGTGTCCCAAGGGTGGCCAGAAGCTTTCCAAATTACTGCTTTTACCCGCAGCGGGGTTGGAGAGCGTCTTCCCCCTGTGGAAGGGGACCTACTGAACTACTGCAGGAAAGAGCTGAGCCCACTGAAACGCCTCTGCCCAAGGCCTTGCTTAAGGGTTGGTTTGGCAGCAGAGACTTGACCCCCTCTCTGACCCCGCACATCTTCAAACTCCTCACAAGCAAAGCCCAAGAGGGGAGGGAGGAAAAGCTACTGAGAGGGGAGGCAACTAGTTCAACACAGACATGTGAAGTGAAACGCTGATACGCTGACACAAAATCTCCTTTTCCTCTCAGCTGCTATTTAGCGGGCGGGGGGAGGGGGGGATTGGCTTTTGAAGAGAATGCATTTACCAGCAAAGAAACCTGGGAGCAACTTCATTAGTTCAAGCGCATTTCTGTGTGCAGACCTCAGCATTTGCAGCCTGCAGGAAACTGGGCTGGTAGCAGACACAGAATCGTCTGCTGCGGCATTGCTTCTTGCATAGGAGGTGGGGGGGGCTGGTTCCAGTCCCCCAGGTCTCCCTGAAGGAGATCACAAGGACCACCAGGGAGATTGTCATGCCTTCTTTGTTTCTACCAGTGGGGTGGATGAGACACCTGCTGATAGGAGGCTGAGGCTGGGGCTGTCTCCCCAGAGAGCACAGGGGAATGAGGGCCCATGGATGCCCCATGCTGGGAGCTGCCTGGGTCGAGCTTTTCTTTGTCTGTGTTTGTTTTGGGTTATGGTTAGTCATGCAGATAGGAGAAGGAAAAGGTACAGCATCTCTTTACATCAGCTGCCATGGCTGAAGTTCAAGAGGGAAATAATAACACAATGGAGCCAGTTTTAAGGTGTGTCCGTCTCGAGACAAGAGAAACCCAGTTGCTGTCGGGGAGGATGGATGTGCCTCCTGTTCTTAATAGCGGTCAAGATGAACAAATTGCTAATGTGTAAATGCAATGGCTGACGTGTGTGCAGCTCGTACTTTACCAGACAGCAGAGCTTTCCGTGCGTGTTTACATCACTGACAATAAGAAGACTACACCTTCATGTAGTGTGCTATGGGAACATGTAAGACCCTGTCTGCGTAAACTGATGTCTGGAATGGACAGGAAACAGCACATCACGGATAGCAGAGTTTCCTCAAGCCGGAGGAAATCCAGTTTGTGAGAGGGAGGAAGCTTCATGAGCACAGCCTCGTTTCTCATGCCCAGCCTCAGCATTTGCAGTGAAGGGGAAATTCAAATTGTAACTGCTCAGCAATGGTAATTAGTGACCAAGGAACGATCTGTCCTGGAGGGCAAGAAGGCCCAGCTTCAGGAGGGGTTAAACTGGCTGGAAGCCATCCTCAGGGATGCCAGAGACAGAAAGACTGCCTGTAAGGGAGTGAAGTGTCCCTGGTTGATGGGCTAGATAAGAAACAGCCCCAGTATTGTCTTGTAGCCATCCTGGAATGGAAGCGCTCAGGGGCCACCTTTGGGCAGGACAGCTGGACTGAGGGATGGACCCATGGCTGGGCTAAGGTGCCCCGTGCAACCGCTCACAGGATTGGTGCTGATGCAAGTATATGTAAGGAATCTGCTTGTGACGCATCTTTGCGGATCCCTTGTAGAACCACTTATGGCGGTAGGTTGTTCATTATTTTTTTTTTTTTTTTACTATTTAAGCACAAACGTGTGTTTAATTTGCCTCAAGGGGTAACATAAAAATCCCCCTACAGCAGCCTGCTGCAAGTCTGGCTTGTCCAAGACAAAGTCACCTGTGGCCATGGGAGCTCATCCCTGCAACACTGCTCCCTGTGCTAGGGATGATCAAGTTCCCCCCAGCATCCCTGAAGGGAGTGCAAGGAGCCCAGGGGCTTGTAAGGCTTCATTTGTATGTTGGTGTCTTTGCTTATTGGTTACGAACATGGAGAGCGCTTGGGCCTTTGGCAACCAGGGCTGTTCTGTGTGGTTTGCTCTGCCCCTCAGGCACAGACTTTGCACTTGGACTGGCTGAACACCTGGAGATAACCTGATGGCTTGACTCCAATCCAGTTGAATTCTTTCCTTATTGAAGAGAGCAACCAATCCCACAAATCTTTATTGAAATGCCCTCCCTCTAGGGGCCTCTGGGTGGGGCTGGCAGGTGCTTGATGGACCTCATTAGTCATGGGCTTGCAGGAATTTGCTAACACTGAGTCTGAGGGGCTGAGAGCAAGCCCCTGGCACCCTGGTTCCCAGCAGGCTCCGCCCTACAGTCAGGGTCGGCGTCTCCATAGCCGCTTACACTGGCCTCTCTTGGAAGAGGATTTTGACCTGCAGAGCTGTGGGTGCACAGGAGCAGCAGTGGTGGCAGGAGAGAGCTGAGGGCCCCTTCCCCCAAGCTCAGCCTTGCACAGTCACATGCCCTCCCTCCCCTGGGTTCTTCACAGCCAAGGAAGCTCCCTGCACCAGGGTGTCTTGCACAGCACAGAGGTACAAGGCACTGTCAGAGACCTCGACTTCCTCCAGCTGCAGGAGGCTGTATTTCCCTGTGGTGTTCAGTGACGTGGTGAGATGGCCGCTCGGCTTGCGGCCAGCTGCTGCCTGATATGAGAGCAGCTGGGGAGCTTGGCCTTTCCTCTGCTGGTACCAGAGCAGGGCATCAAAGTTGGAGGTCTGGTATGTGCAGGTTGTTTGGAAGGTGTCTCCCTGCTTCACTGTGACTTGTCCTTCTTGCTGGGTGACGGTGGTCTGCCCCATGGTGCCTGCAAGAAAGGGAAGGTCAGCAGCTCTGCAGGGAAAGGCTCCAGGAAGCAAACCAGGAGTGGATGCAAAACCCAGGCAGAGAAATCTCTCTGTCCCTTGTCCTGCAGGAAAATCCTGAGGCCTGGGGACAGCCAGGGGGAGGGTAGTTTTGGGCAGGAGCTCAGAGCACTCAGCACAGCGTGGACCCTGAGGAGAGCTGTGCTGTGTCCCTGCTCCTCCTCCCTGGTCTGTGACTGCCCAGAGGACCAGGGAACAGCCTGTCATGCCTGACCTTTGTGTGCTGGGACCAGCACCCCTCCCACAGGTTGAGGGGCCCAGGGAGCTACGGCAAAAAGATTCATCCTGCTTCCCCATCCCTGTCAACTCCGAGGGCTCCTAGGTCCTTGAGCTCATACAATGCTGAGCTGAACGTTGGAAAGAGGGAGGCCTGGCTGAGTTGACAACCAGGAGGAAACTGGAGGCCATGGCAGCCATGCAAGCAGGCCCAGCCAGGCGGCACAGTGAATGTCCCTGGCAGCTGTCCCTGGCAGCTTTGACAGGATCTGTTACTTTGTGTTGGAAGTGGAGAAATTTGAGGCTGCAGAGACAGCTGAGATCTCCTATGCTGCCCACAGGTGGATGAGAAGAGAGAGGCAGAGACAGATGGATTGAAGGGGAGGGAAAAGATGGAGAAAGGCTCTGAGGCATCTGTTCCTCTGTCTTCTCTTCTCCTTTCCAACAGTAAGAGCATCTTGAGAGAACCGGTACAAAACCACAAATGTGAGGTGACATTTCCCAGTGTTTTCCTCTAATTCAAGAGAATTTCCACACGTGGACCTGATAAGGCTGGTGAGAGTTTTCTGAGGAGGAGAAGAAGTAGTATGCATTGATGAAAAGGCAGGACTTACCCAGCCGTTGCCCCAGGAAGACAGTGAGGACGAGATATCCAAGGTGCATGCTGAGTCCGACCCACCTGTTTGTTGAGTGAGAGAGTGTCAGAAAACCACCTCCCAGCCCCGAGATAACAGAGCTGCCGGAAACGACTCTGTTGGGGGAGCAAAGGAAGAAGCAGGGAAGAGAAATGATCTGCTCTTCCTGTGTCTGAAATGCTCCTCCTGGGTTTCTCCCTCCTCCAGCAGCAACACCTGTGGCTCCCTCAGCCAACGGCATTCTGAACATTTGCACAGTCAGGGGCCCTGGTGGCCCCTGCCATGGGAAGGGGCTGTTCCCAATCAGCTCACAGTGGAGTCCTCCCCTCCCCAGCTAGAATCGCCTGCTCTTCTGCACACCCACTGCTGGGCCATTTGGGAGGTCAGGGGTTTCTTCCCCACTGAGGTTTCACATCTTTCTCTGGGGTCCTCAGCTCTCTGGGGATGTTGCTCTTTCTTCTGGGAACAGAAGTCTCCTGTACTTCTGTCACTTCTCCCCTGTCCTTCCTCAGCGTCCTGGGAACAACGGCTCTACCCCAAATCCCCAGAAACAGGAGATGAACCCTGCTGTGCGGCAGCCCAGGGGCTCTGGCTGTGTGCACCTCCTCATGGTGTGAAGGGAGGTTTCTAGAAATGTGGAGGGTCCTGAGGCTGACACAGCCTTTCCCAGGTGGAAGAGCAGGCCGAAGCTTACCCTCCGATGGGCTCCTGAGATGGATCTGCCTTCCTAGGCTTCACAGCAGACATAAGACATGTACAGGAAGATGAGGACTTCTGCATTTCTAATGAGAGGGGAAAATGAGCCACAGTCCTCAACCTGCAACCATTCTTGCTGACCCCAGGGCCACATCCCTGAGAGTCTCTTTCCTTGATGCCTGTGTCTCCTCTCTCACCACCCCCAACACCCTGACTGGCTTGGCCGCTCCTGGCTCCAGTGCAGTTTCTACTCCAATGCCTCTCCCGGCCCACCTCTAGGATGTAGCTCTCAGACAGCCAAAGGACACTCCAAGCCCTGCAGACCCCAACTGTCCCTTTCAAACCCTCCAGGCAGTGTCAGCTTTCTCCCTCTCTCCAAACAAATGTACCTCATGAACCAGGGAATCCGCTTGCCCGCCTGCAGTGGCCCACAGTAACCACAAGATGGTTGTTTATGGAGAAGTTAGGGACCTGCATGGCAACTGACCTGAGGTGGCACAGATCTGTGCTGTGCTGTATATATCACTTGGCACACTTAGCAATGATGCCACAAGCCTGTCCTTGTCTTTATCCAAGAGTGAAGCAGCGTGTTTTCATATAAACGCCATTTTGCTGAACAGTACAAATGATGAATGGAGTTCTTTATTTCAAAAGAAAATCCCATGAAAACTCCAAAGACAACAATGCCAGTGAATCTCAGCACAGGTGGGATTTGCACCATATGCTGAACCCCGGCTCGAGGTCCGTCTCATGCTCCGTAAGTCGGGGTTCCCAGCAACTCAAGGGGCATAACTTTACCTATGATATCCCCTTTTTACTTCTTGTGTTATCTCCAGTTAATGGTATTTGAATCAACCCCTTACAGAGCTGGGGTGCCATTCTTACTGGGATCCATCTACAGCCACGCTCCACCCTCATGGTTAAACAAAAAAATTTCCAAATTTCAGGTAGGCATTTCCCCGTTTCCAGACCATGTCCATTGCCTTTTGCACTATTGCTGTGCTCAAGAAGAGTTTGGCTCCATCTGGCTCTTCATCCCATAGTCAAGTGTTAGAGGCATCAAAAAGATCTCCCGCAACCTTCTCTTTTGAAGGCCGAAGAAGGCCAGTTCTCTCAGCCTCTCCTCATGTCTCATGTTACAGTATCACAGAATTGTTAAATTTAGAAGGGACCTCTGGAGGTCATCTGGTCCAACCCCCTGCTCAGGAAAGCTCACCTAGAGCTGGTTGCCTGGACCATGTCACCTTTTCAATAGCTCTGAGGATGGAGAGTCCACAACCTCTCTGAGCATCCCGTGCCAGTGCTCCATCACCCTCATAATGAAAAAGTGTTTCCTGGCGTTCAGACAGAACCTCCTCTTTTTCACTTTGTGCCCAATGCCTCTTGTCCTGTCACTGGGCATCACAGAGAAGAGCCTGGCTCTGCCTTCTTCATAGACTCCCTTCAGATATTTGTACACAGTGATGAGATCTCCCCTGACACTGCTCTTCTCTGTGCTGAGCAGTCCCAGCTCTCTCAGCCTTTTTCCATATGATATGTGCTCCAGCCTCTTCATCATCTAAGTGGCCCCTCACTTGACTGTCTCCAGGATGCCTGCAACATGCAGTGTCCTAGTGAAAAACCCCGCCCCCACCCTCAGGAGTCACAAGCACACCCACATTTGTGCACCCTCAAATATCAACATGGGTCCTCAGCCCATCTAATAGCCCTGCCTGGAGCTTGGGCCCTCTTACCCAGCACCTGGGTCTCCTCCTTCTCTCTGGCTAGGCCAGCCTGAGGTTCACTAGCAAACCACTAGCATGCAACCACCCGCTCCTCTCACAATCACCCCCACACTCTTGGACCCCTCAAACATTGCCATAGCTTGGTAATATCAGCCTGTCTAATATCCATATGCTGGCCTTGGGCTCCCTTACCCACCTCTGGCTCAGACTTTAGATGCACATTTTCCTCCCACTCACTGCCCAGGCCAGCTGGAAATATGCTACCAAATGCCACAGACACCCCCATGCACATCAGGTTCAATTCACAAATTAAAAGGAGAAACACACTGAGGTCCCTCCAGTCACCAGTCCTTTGACCTCTCACACATACGCCTGCAATGTGGTCCCTCCAGCTACTGAATTTACTGATCAGGCACAGGGCTCATCCCAACAAGTGCACTGACCAGCCCCTGCTTAGGTGCAGGTACCTCCTTTTGCCCTTCCTCCTCTCTATCACCTGCTCTTGCTCCTCTCCAGTCCTCTCTTCCCCCCCACCTTTAACCCTTCCCCTAAGCATTCCTTGATAAGTGGAGTCTAGTCTTGCAGGATCCCCCTCAAACATCCATAATCCTCATAAACTCAACCTGACCCACTTCAAAGCTACACCTGCAGTTTCCTAATGGCCCATCAATTAGCAGCTGCAGAGCTCTGGTCTCCCTCCTTGTCTCCCTTATCACTTAGAGATTGGTGTCATTGTGTGCTTTGTTTGTCACTTTCCCTTTTACTTGTTCTTCCCTTTGAAAGCAAAAGGGACTTGATCTGACAGCCTTAGTGAACCAGCAGCTCTCACCTTCCACACGCCCTTACAGTGACCTCTGCTGAAGTTCCTCAGGTAAGCAGAGTTCCTCAAGGCACTGAAAGGCTCCTGTCCCCAGAGAAAACTGGGTCTTTTGAGTCCAGGCTCTGGGGAGAAGCCCCATGTTGAGCTCAGCCTTTGTAGGGTCTCCCTGCAACACCTGCAGCAATGCTGTCATGGCATTCATTTCTCAGGACACCTGAGAAGTTACAAATGTGAAGGAAAAGGGAAAGACTGGCCACATGAGCAATCAGTTTCAGATGTAAAGTGGGTGTAAAAAAGCACTCAGGTCACTTGAAATATCATTCTGGAAGGAGTTAGTTTGTGCCCCTGTATTCCAACGTATTTATTGCTTGCCCTCCCAGTGTCCTGCATTTCCTGCAAGATCTTGAATCCACCCTTAGAGAAGTTTGAGTACAGCTGCGGATGAGGACAGAGCTGAATTGCACCTCTAGGTGGTATCCAGACCACAGCTTTCTTACCCATCCAGGTGAGAATGGGGCTTCTCATCCACCTTCCAGTAGCCACTTTTCTCCTGGGGCAGAGACTGAGCTTTCTTTGTCACCTCAGACGGCCTCACTGCCAACAGCCGCTGTCCTGGCCTACTGAGCTGACATCACTCCAGTAATTAGAACATGTTGGCCTGCCACCATGGCTTTTTCAGCTTCCCCCACAGATGCTCTCCAGGGCCAGACCTTTGCTTTTGAAAACAGACTTAGCATAACAAGAGATGTGTGCACAGAGGGACAAACCAGATCCCAGAAAGGCACATCCCAGAAATGCAGCCACCAGCAGTTTTCTGTTGGGCAGAGAACTCACAGGGACTCAGGGACAGAGACACACACCCCCAGCCAAGCACTGCTGAGTCCCCAGAGCTGGAGGAGAGATGTGAAAAGCAGGGGGACAGCTCAAGGGCTTGAACACAGAATCTTGTCCACTGCCTGGCTGATGGGTCTTGCTCACATGTTGAGGCTTTCAGTGATCCCCAGATGCAGGGCTAGGAAGACATTTTCTCTCCTTGGGCTTCCTTGGCTAGGAGGTATAGGGGACTCCTCCAACAGTGCTCATTGGTGGATGCTGAAAAAAGAGTAAGAGCTGGAGAAGCAGCTGGGATACTTCTCCTGAATACTCACTGCTGTGTCCTGCTCAGTTTCAGCAGCTCAGGGGTGTTCCTGTGTCTGCTGTGGCAATGCAGCCTCGTGGCAATGAAGGCCAACAGCATCCTGGGCTGCAGGACGAAGAGCATCACCAGCAGGACAAGGGACCTGATCCTTCCTCTCTTCTCAGCGCTGGTGAGGCCATGTCTGGAGTGCTGGGTCCAGTCCTGAGCTCCCCAGTACAAGAAAGATGTGGGAGCGAGCCCAGCAAAATGGTGCAGAGATTGGAGCATCTTTCCTGTGAGGATTGGCTGAGAGGGCTGGCAGAAGAGAAGAGAGGGCTTGGGGAAGAGAAGGCTCAGGGGGGATCTTGGCAGCATGTGTAAATAGCCGATGGGGGGGAATGAAGAAGAGATTCTTCTCAGTAGTGCCCACTGACAGGAGAAGAGGTAGTCGGCACCAGTTTACGAACCCGATCAACCATGGTCCTGGGCAACCTGCTCTATCTGACCTGGCTTGAACAGGGACTGCATGATCTCAAAAGATGCCTTCCAACCAAAGCAATTGTGTGATTCATTGAAATATGCTCAGATTTTCTCCCTGCTGCACAGGCTGGTGAGGCAGAGAGCCAGCCTCACCACAGCACCAGTGTGCGGTTCCTAGGCAGGATGAGCTTAGAGCTACATGCAAGCAGTGGTGGGGAGGGAGTTGCTCCCCAGGGTACACCCTCCCCTTCTTGCGCAGTGCTGCACACCGAGGGCACGGATGTGGGCTCAGCACGCAGAGAGAGAGAGCGCTATCCTGAAGCTCCGCATCGCCGCACACACAGAAGCACCTGGGAGTCCTGTGCAGACAGCACAGAGGAGAACCTCCCTGAGTCCATGTGAGCTTTGTACTGGCGCACCCACACAGCATCTGAGGGGACTGGTTTGGGAGCTGTTGGTACCAGTAGATTTAGGGACTGGAATGGCTGGTGGAGAAATTACAGTACAATGTTGTGTTGTGTCCTGACTGGAATGTCCTTCCTGGAGGGAATTGGAGCACAGAGTCCTTCTGCACATGGCCTGTAAAGCCAGAAAGGAATTTCAACACTCCTTGCGTTGATCCAGCCTTCCCCTAACAATTTGGGCCATTCCTACACAGGCTGAGAGCGTTTTGTCAAATATGCCTGGGAGAGAAGTTTCCATTTCTAGTGTTGGACTCTGCCCTAGCAGCTCTCTCTTCTCTAAACACCTATGCAAAAACAACCCATAGAAAGGTACTTGTGAACACTAGAAGGGATGTGCAGAGTCTTATTCCTCCTTCCATTCCCATTACAGCGGACATCTCCCAGATGATTTTCCTTTCCCACCTGCAGACCCTGCTCTACCTACAGAATGACTCCCAGTTTCCTGCAGAGTCAAACTCCAATTTCCCCTTCCACCACTGGCAGGACAACCTCTTGCCCTGCTCCTCCCCAGCCTGAACCTTGTGTCTCACCAAAATATGCCAGTCCCACCAGGACTGCCAGCAAAATCAGGACCATGCCACACTCTCCCATGCACGGCATGTCCAGGGACCTTGCAGAAAGAGGCAGCTGAAGCTTCAGAGTTCACCACTTCTCCTCCCTCGGCCAGCCCAAAGCACCCACCAAACCTCAGTGCAGAGGGTGGAGGAAAACTCCGTGCTGCTGCAGGCAGGCGTGCTTGGGACTCCACACCTCTGCCACGAGGAGGCTCTGTAGCTAGACAAATTAAAGTCGTTAAAGTGCTCAGCCAAGGAAAGAAAAAAAATACATAGGAACACAACCAACTGTGGACTCTGCCGAGGACAGCTGGGGACAACCGCAGCGGGGCTAGAGCATTCTGGGGAAGGAGAAGGCCCCAGGCATGCCCATGGCATTGTTTGTGTACTCACAGACTGCACAGAGAGGGGATGAGTCAAAACCGGCCAGAAATTTTTCCTGAGGGCAGTGTTAGGCAGGATGGGGTCAAAAGCTAGCAGCACAATGCACACATCTGGGGAGGCAACCACAAGGGACCATCGGGGTGAGCTGAGGAGGGAGGGAAAGAGAAGGATAGTGTACGTCCTCATGCACAGGAGCCCATGGCATCCAGCTGAGGATTGCTGGAGCTTCTTCCTGAGAATGGCACTTGAAACAGCCCCACCGGAGTGATCCAGGCTGATGTCAATTGCCTGCTCTGGACCCATCCAGCACTTGAGCTGAGGCTTCTGCCCGCACTGCTGCATTCCTGCCTGAGAAATCCTGGGGCCTTTCATCCCAGAGCTCACAAGAAGCCTTCACTGGGGCATGGGCATGGCCCAAACCTGGAAATGAAAAGGCAGCGGTGCAGGAAATGAAAGCACAGCCCGTATCATTAGCTGCGATGGTTTGCATTCAAGATGAGCTTGTCAGAAAATTGGTACCTCTGCAAAGGGTGCCTCTGGTCCTGCGGCGAAGAAGGACCAGTATAAAAGGCAGCCCAAGTCCCTGCTCTCTCATCCACTTCTCTTGCCTCCTTCTCCTTGGGAACCAGGTGAGTCTTGAAACCCCTTCTCCTCCTCTTCCAAAGGGAGATCTCCACTTGATGGACATCTCAGCTGATGCTGGCTTTGTCATATGTTGGGGCTTGGAGCGCCTTGTCATGACAGAGGGAAGCGGGGAGAAGGTCAGCTTAGAGAAAGGCTGGGACATGCCTTTGGTGGCTTTTGGTTTATGCAGTAGGAGAGAGCTTCCTTGGGTCAGGCTGCTCTTTGCAGGACCCTAGCCAGATGAGGCAATGAAGACTGTGTGGTTCCTGGCACAGCCTCCAGCTTCCCACTCACTGGTGGCCTTGGCTCCTTTGGGACAGGGTAACCAGGCTGCTCCTCACCCACGCCTGTGCTCTGCTTCCTCTCTGCCCTCTCTCCCAGGTGCACCTCTGGAACCGAGACATGTCCTGCTACAACCAGTGCCTGCCATGCCAGCCCTGCGGCCCGACCCCACTGGCCAACAGCTGCAATGAGGCCTGTGTCAGGCAATGCCAGAACTCCACTGTTGTCATCGAGCCCTCCCCCGTGGTGGTGACCCTGCCCGGCCCCATCCTCAGCTCCTTCCCGCAGAACACCGTTGTGGGCTCCTCCACCTCCGCTGCTGTTGGCAGCATCCTCAGCTCTGAGGGAGTGCCCATCACCTCTGGGAGCTTTGACCTCTCTGGCATTTCCAGCCGCTACTGTGGCAGAAGGTGCCTCCTCTGATCAAGACGTTGGGAAAGCCCCACGGAGACATCTTGAGGAACTCAGAACATGGTGCTGGGCAGCGGATGGATCTTTTGGATGTTGTTTGCAGGATAGCTGACTGACCTTGTCTTTCTCTCCCTTTTCATTGTTTGCTTTGGTTCCCCTGGGCTGCAAAGTCCTCCCAAGGCCAGCCTGGTGGGGGCCATTTGGCTTCTCCCCCTTTGTGGGGCAGGCAGACAAACATCATGCAGGAACTATGCCACAGCCAAGGAGCGCAGACTCTCTGCTGCCCTCGGTGCTCCCTGCACTGCTGACTTCCACTTGGAGTGACTTCCCTTCCCTCTTTCGTCTCATTAAAGTTCTGCTGCATTCAAGCCTGGCCTCCATGTGGTCCTTCCCTCCGTGGACACTCCCCAAGCTGCCAAAGGAGAAAGGTGTTGCTCTGGGGTGGAAGGGGGTGAGGGCACAAGGAGACCCTTCTCCATTCACAGAGGAATGGGAGGTTGGGGCACCATGCAGGGGTGCCTCTTTTGGGTACTGTCCCTTGGAGCTGAGGAAGACAGCCCTGGCTGCTCTCTGCCACTGACCATGAGGCCTTGCCTTGCTGTGTCTCTGCCCACAAATGCCCAGAAAGGCAGGAGGCCCGGAGGGGTCAGCAGCCCCATGAGCTCTTGAGGAAGGGCGTTCCTCTTGTTATGGCCGGAGCTGTGCTGGGATGGTGGGCAGTGGGTGTGGGGGTCCTGGAGATGCTTTGCTCTGCAGAATAGCAGGAGTGGTAATGCAGGAAACAGCCTTTGGGAACGCCGACGGCTTCTACTCCACCTTCCTCTCCCCTCCACCGCCCAATCTAGGGGCCATGGCCAGCAGGCATGGGCAGGAGTAACAGGGACATGCTAGTACGAGGAGTAGCTGCTGACTGTGGAAATTGGAGCTAAGCGTGTGGGAGCTGAGGGCAGTCAGCACAGACATGGGGACAGTGAAACGGTGTGTTTCTGAGGGAGATCAAATGGCTCTGATACAGAGCATGTAGGAGAACGTGAAGATCAGCAAGGACGAGGGTACCAGGTGCACTTCCCAAGAGAGCTGCAGGCGGGCTCAGAGCTCTTGACTGCTTCATTGGTCCCCCAGAGAATTTGTGCTCAGGAATTGTCTGCCATTCTGGGGGCATAGGCTTTCTTAACATGTAAATCTCATCCCTTCTGCATCTCCGGCCCCAAGACATGTCCTGCTCCAACCAGTGCCAGCCCTGCCAGCCCTGCGGCCCGACCCCGCTGGCCAACAGCTGCAATGAGGCCTGTGTCAGGCAGTGCCAGGACTCCACTGTCGTCCTCCAGTCCTCTCCAATGGTGGTGACCCTGCCCGGCCCCATCCTCAGCTCCTTCCCGCAGAACACCGTTGTGGGGTCTTCCACCTCCACCTCTGCTGCTGTTGGTAGCATCCTCAGCTCTGAGGGAGTGCCCGTCACCTGTGGGTGCTGTGACCTTTGTGGCATTTGCAGCTGCTGCAGTGTCAGAAGGTGCCTCCCCTGCTCAAGCTACTGGACATAGCTCTTGGAAGGCCCCCAGGAGCTACAGACGTAGTGCTGGACAAAGAATGGATCTTCAGGCCATTGCTTTCACAGAAATTCACTATCCTCAACACCTTCTGCAAATGCTGGCAGGAAGGGGCCAGCCTGGGTTTAGCTGAAAACATGGACCGTGTCTCTCCATTCATTCTTCCCCCTACTTCTTTCTTTCGCTCTTCTTTCTTTTCTTCTGCTCCCCTGGACTGCAAGGTTCTCCAAATGCAGCCTTCACTCTGTGGGAAAGGCAGACAGATGCCCTGCATGAACTTCACCAGGGCAAAAGGGCGCAGACTCTCGCTCGCCCCTGGTGATCCTTGCACCGAGGGCCTGTGCTTGGAGTGACCTCGATTCCCTCTTTCGACTCATTACAGATTTCTGCATCCCAGCCTGGGATGGTCCTTTCCTCCATGTATGCCCTCCCAAGCTGCTCCGGGAAAATGGCTTTGCTCTTGGCAGGGGATAGGATGGGGGTATAAAGAGATCCTTCACAACTCCCAGAAGAATGGGCGGTTGGGACACACTGCAGAGGGTCCTCTTTGGGGCACTACCCTGTGGCAGTATGCAAAACAACCCTAGCTACCCCAGGGCAAGTGGCAGTCAGCCCTTGCCTTGCGGCGTCTCTGCCCAGACGTACCCCTACAGGTCCTGCAAACAAGGAGCACAACCTCTGCTATCCTCACGTGAGAAGCTATGACTCTGTGGGAGGCCATGGAGGCAAGCCACCCTGCAGGCTCATGGGAATGGGGCACTTCTTGCTCTGGTCAGTGCTGTGCTGGGGAAGGAGGAGAGGACAGAAGATGTCCCCAAAGGATGGCGGGAGTGCGGCTGGGTGGCATAGCCTCTGGGATGGCCCGCGGCCTCACCTCCGCCTTCTCCTCCCCTCCATTGCCCAATCTAGGGCCATGGCCAGCACACACGGGCACGGGCAGCAGGGATCGGTCCCCCATGCAGCCCTACCACCACCCCTACAGCACTTGGCAGGGCCCAGGTTTTGGCAGGCATGCAGGGCTGACATCATTCACAAGGCAGTATTGGGATTAACCGCTGGGTCACACACTGGCGTCCCTGGGAACCCAACACCCCCATGGGCCACGGCAGTCCAAGGACAGTAACCAGTGCCCACAGCCCCAGCACTGCTCCGTGGTGCCTTGTCATCCCCAAGCGTGGATGGAGCAGCTTTGCTCGGGCCCAGGATCTCTAAGGCCCTGCTATGTCAGGACCAGCTCTGCTCCAGAAAAGCTCTGGGCGAGAGCTGGTCACACTAGCCCCCTTGAGATGTGGAGGTGACAATGGGACACACTCAGCAGTATCTGTGAGCTGTCTATGGCAGGCAACTTTTGTTCACGAGGGTCCCTCTTGCTTTGACTGATGTTCGTGGGCACTGCTTTGATCCAAAGCACATCAGAGGCCTCAGTCAGGAAGAGCTTGATGGACAGAACACATCCACCCACCCACCTGCCCACCCACTCATCCATGCATCGACAAAGGGCCCTGTGGAAATTGCCCTTTCCCCAGCTGGGAATTTGAAATGCAAGCATACGTCCTTTTCTTCTGGAGGGTCAGCTTGCCAAGTCCTTTGTCGACATCCCCTCCTCTTGCCTGATTGCCCAACGGTGACCGTGTAAGGCAAGCTCTGCAGGCCGCAGTGCCACAAAATGTCTGTTCCCTGTGCATACCTGTTGGAAATCCTTGCTTTTCAGCCATCCTTTCACAGTGTATAGATGGTGGGTAACAGGGCTGATGGCAGCGTGGCACAGAGTGTCCCTGCAGAAAGTTGGGCCCTCCAACGTCCCCCATTCCGCTTCCTTCCCATGGCAGGCTCCTGCCATTCATCTTCCCTGAGTTTCTGTGAAGGACATCTGGCTTCACTCTTGATGCAGACATTTAGGTATTTTTTTTCTGTGTCCCTTCAAAATTTCTTTTTCAACCTCCACCCTCAGCTCAAGGTAGTGATTAAAAGGCTGGCACCTCTCAGGCATCTACAGTTCCCTGAATGCAGAGGAGGAGCTGCTGAAGGCAAAGCTAAGCTCAAAACAGAGGCTGAGGCACATAGGGCCCAACAGACCAGGGGAGGTTCCCTGCACATTCTTCCTGCTGGAGATTTGGGGGAGAGCCACTGAACCCCTCCATCTCTGTGGCCACTGGACACGTTCTTGCCGTGCCCACACCTCACCTCCTCCCACACAAGACCCGCACTGCTGCCACTGAGTGAATTGCCAATACCTGGGCAATCCAGTTCCTCACCCTGCCTGGGACTCCCAGGGTCCCCCACTCTCTCTCTGCCCCACAGGCAGCCCCAGGGCACAAGCACCAGTCCTATCCTGGGGACGCAGCGGCACATGCAGGCACCAGCCCAACCGCAGAGCACGCATTGGGGCATCCCCCACTAGCACCCATCTGCCCAACAACCCCAGCACCTCTGAGCCAGGCTGGGCAATAGCTTTGCTTGTGGCGCACTTGTCCCAGCACAGCCCATGCCCGTGCTGGCTCAGCATCACAGTAAAAACGGCCAAAAACCTCCTTGGTGCAAAAAGGATGCCGCAAGCAGCCGAGCCACCTGGGGGAAGATGACGACAACAAAGCCCACTGCCCACACTCCCAGCGCTGGAAGGAAATAGACTTTCTTCATCATGGTAGCATTTTTTACAGTGCCAATTACATACGGCAAAGTAAGGGTTAAAGGACATGGCTGAGAGGATCAGGAACTCAGTCATACCCAGGAAGAAGTGGAAAAATGACTGTGCCAGGCAGCAGGAAACACAAACGGTAGTGCTGGTGACAAGGAAAGACTCCAGCGTTTTGGGGACAATGGTGGTGGCACAGCAGATCTCCAAGAAGGAAAGCCTGCCAAGGAAGAAATACATCGGGATCCTCAGGGGCTGCTCACTCCCCACAGAGACAAGGATGAGGCTATTCCCGTCACGGTTAGGAGAGACATGGAGCAGACAAAGACAAACAGGGCCATGTGCCACCTGGGGAGGTCACCCTGTCCTTGCTTGATTACATCTTTGTGTCCTCTGGGGCAACATACTGCCCTGTTTGGAACAGCTTTGTCATGTCCAGAAGGAATCGGCTACCCAGGCAAGAGGGAGGAACCAAAGGTGTGTTTGGGTAACTCCTTTGTCTCTGTTGGTGTCTGAGGAATAAAATCAACCCCTGCTGCCAGGCAAGGTAACCAGTTTACCCCAGAGGAAAGTCTGGCCCTGCCAGGGCGGAGGAGCAGGTAGTAGACCACAGTGAAGAGAACTTGGCAGAGCTCTGACAAACGTTTCTGGTTTGTTGGAATGGACCTTTGCCACGTAAGGGCTGACTCTTGTTGCAGCTCATTCTGTGTCTGGTAATTCCTGGGTGCATTGGTTGCCCCATTCCTAATTGCCTGCTTCAAATGTCCAAGGAGCCTGTTAGCGGAGATCTTACCACATGTCCTCGGGAAGGGAAAAAACAGTGGGTGTTTGCACCACAGAGCTAAAGTATAAGACGACACCCAGTAAGCTGAGTGGTGTCAATTGCCTCTGGTGACAATTAGGGTCAGTTTGTTTGTGTCACCATGAAATCCCTGTGCCGTGCCCTCCTGGGAAGGACCTACCGCTGTCCCTTTGGCTTCAGGAGAACCAGCCTGACGTGGGGAATCTGTCCCCTCTGTGATGCATTTCTGAGACAATGCTGGCAGGCCTTTACAGACAGGTCAGAGGATGCTACATCACATAGAATGCTCTGAGCCCTTCCTGGGGCAGCAGAAGATCCTTGTGGGAGGCACCCTACTCCCCCCCTGCCTTGCACAGACTGTCTCAGTCTCCCTATGCAGCGCTGACCAAGCACAGCTGTCTGCTGCCTTCAGGAGCACACATCCACAGCAGCCATCAACGAGAAGAGGTGCTGAGCCAAGGCACTGACTCTAAGGAGGACCTGGGATCCTCCAGGGGTGGAAATCACTGAGAGGCACTATCAGGAGCATCTATGTAGCCTGTTTCTCCTATAGATCCTAAGGCTCAAGACAGAGGAGACAGGCTTGGGAACTGGAAGAGACCTCTGGCATGCTTGAAAGGTGTATGAGGTTTCCACTGTGTCCTCCCTTCAAGCACAGGATGAACAAACATCCGTCTGCAATGTCAGACGTGAAGTTGATCGTGCCTTGGAGACGGCAGGGTCACATGTTTCATAAAAGGTGAAAAGAGCTCAGCATCCTTGGCAAGAGGAGAAGAGAGGCTGAGAGGAAGAGGGACAGTACTTGGGAGTTACCCTGTAGCAGTGGGGGAAAGCCCTGGGAAAGCAAGCGGGATGATCAGAGTGAAAAGAGAGTTGCTGAAGCTTGAAAAAAATTCCGGAAGCTCAAGGTGAAGACAGGACAAAGGCAGATAAAAGCGCTCATGAAGAAGCTGAAATCGGAAGCTGAGGCAAGGCGAATGGTTTGGTGGTGGCGGCGGTGGTGTTATTTTGTTTGTGTGTATTCTCAGAAGAAGACCTTCTGCAAAACTGACTTCTGGCATGAAAACCGAGACCTCAGGGACCGTGACAAAGTGGCAAAAAATTCAGGTCTCCGGTTCCTGAGGTATATTGGGTGAGTTGTTGGCAGGATCCTGACAGAGCCTGGAAGGCTAGGCAGGGACAGTCAGAGTCTGCACGCCTTGGGGCAGCTGTTCCTTCAAGCATTTGTGATAGCCGGAGTCTTGGGATGTCCCAGGCGGGGTTTGGGGCCAGACACTGTGCAGCAGCCAAGTGCAGGCAATGCAGGCAGGGAACGGGGGTGGCGAGAGAGGAGACACAGGCATTAGGGAAAGGTCTTTCTGGTGCCAAATACACCTCATGCTGTCAGTCCTGCTGTTCTCCACCCAGGACATCACATGTTGTGCCCCACTCAGGCCCAACCGTGTCTCCCCAACACCAGCCTCAGCCAACGTCTGCTATGGGTGCAGTACTCATATGCCTAGACAGTACCCAGGCATGCCCCCAGAGAGACCATCATGTGGCAGCCTATGTCCTTCCAGCTGAGGTAGCAGCCCTACAGATGGTCAGGCTGGAGGGCGTTCTGGAGAAGTGCCTCTTCCTAATGTCCCCCTGCACTAAGTAGTGCTACACAGGGCCAGGAGGGTGATTTTCCTCTCACTTCCTCTTGTGTTAGTATCAGCAGTCTCACCCCCAAAAACGGTACAGTAAACTCAGCTCTTTGCTGATGGCAGGAGCAAGAAAAGGAGAGTCCAGACCCACTGCTGACCAGGCAGAGAAAACCTAATATTGCTGTGGCTCAGTGAAATACCAGCTGCATTCAGTATGGCTTTGTGTTCCCAGCTCCTTTCTGGGACATGGGACCCCCAAGAACTGAATTCAAGGGAAGAGCATTGGGGCAATCTTGATCTTGACGAGGCAAGGATGGCGAGGCGCAGCCCATGGGGAAGGTTTCCTCTGTCCTACCTCCCCTTGGTCCTCTGGGCTCCGACAGCTGCCAGCAGCCAGCGGTGACAAACAGTAACTGCACTCGGAAGAACTAAACAGCCTCGGAGGACCCGATTGTGGTGCCAGTGTTGAAGCTCCTGCCGATGCTGATGCCGGTGCTGGTGCTGGTGTTGGTGCTGGTGCCGGGTGTCCCCCTCACCCCTGACGCACATGCCTAGTGCCAGCCACAGCAGTTCCTCTGGCCACAGCCCCGGCTCCTCTCTTGGTGCCTCTCAAGGCACAGCAGTAAACCTCCGCATACCTGTGCTGGGGCTGGGCGAGTCACAGGGCGCTGGATCCGTGGTCTACCACCACCGACAGGCGGGTCCAGCAGCACTTGGGATTCTTTATGACCTCTCATGGGGAATGCAGGGCCTTGGCCTGGGAGCTGACAATACTAGTAGATGAATTCAGTGGACTGTATGTTGGGCTGTGAGCAAGTGATGGTGATGCAGGTAGCCTTGGTGGTCTCCACCAACAGCTCCTGCTGCACCTGGTCTCTGCCTGCAGCAGCTGCTGAGAAAGGAGAAGGAAAGGACAAAGATTGCCAAACATCACCCAGAGAAACAGTCAAGAACAGTGACAGTGAGACAGAGACGGATTGGAATGGAAGGGGACATGTCCCCATGAAGAGGGATGGAGTGCAATCCCAGTACGGGTGTGTGGACCAAGGGCAGAAGGTTGAAATTCGAAGGAATTTGAAATCAGAAGGAATTTGAAATCGATGCATGGAAAGATGGAGAGATGGGATGCAAGTCAGATGCATGCATCTGGATGGATGGATGGATGGATGGATGGATGGATGGATGACAAGAAGAAGAGTAGACAGGAGAGCTGGGTGTGTTACAGTGAAGGACAGAGGACAAAACTGAAGGTAATAAGAAGTATTGAAAGCAGAGGGGAAACAGTGGATGTGAGGAAAGGCAGGTGTACACGCAAGCAAACTCAAACTGATAGAGATGATGGGGATGGAAGGGATAATACTGAGCCAGACTCAGAGAGCTGGGAAAGGGGGAGCAGAGGTGGCAAAGAGACAGGGAATGGGAAAGACTCCTTGAAGAATGAGAGGGAGGAGTTGGCCCTGGCCACCCTGGGGAACACCTTGGGCACAGTCCTGGGCCCCTGCCACAACCGCCTACCCCATGCACTCAGAAGCACAGGGGTCAGCCTCGTTAGCCCTGTGCCCCAGCACTGCCACGTCCCCCACTCCGCTGCGGTGCACCTCACTGGCCCCCGCCAGCCCCGGCTCTCTGCTCTGCCCACCATGTTTCCTTTTCACTGCAGATGCCCACCACCACCAGCTCCGCCCTGGGGCTGCACCCTGCACCGGTGCCAGCGCCCCTCGGGTCTCACGAGGGCTGAGAGGGCTCAGTGTCTCTGCACAAGCACAAGTTTGTCTCCTGGGAATTGGACTCTCCTCGTGATAGCGTGACAATGAATGTGCTCATGGGTGTGCAGGGGTCAGGGAAGGCAGGGGCAGAGGGGGAATCACAGAGTCAGAACGTAGGTGCGAAGTGTACTCCCCACCTGTATGGACCAGTATGGCAGCTATTAGGAGTGAGTGTTGCTCTGCTCAAGAGAGAGAATAGACAAGGTACACGCCACGGGGTACCCTGTGGTTTTACCTGTGTGAGCACGGAGAGGACATGAAGAAGTGGGAGGGAAAACCTACCTCGGTCCTAGATGCACGGGTACATGAATTGAAAGGAAAATCAACCACAGAAGGGGGTTCTTCCAGGAAAAATGTCGCTCCAGTTTCCAGCAGGCAATTCCCAGACAGAGCAGAAGGGCTGATCTTACTTCTGATCCTCGTGAAGGGACTTCTAATTCATTTTTACAAGAAGTGAGTAACAAATACTCTGACCAGAACTAGAGGGGCCCTGCCTCCAGCCAGGCGGAGGAGAGGGACAACCGGGTTTGCTGGACTCTGTGGATCCAATGGCCTGGCACATCAGACCCACAAGAGTATAAAGCTCTAGTAGACACCAGTGCACAGTGTACTCTAATGTCATCAAGTTAGAAAGGGGTAGAACCCATCTGTATTTCTGGTGTGACAGGGCATCCCAACAGCTAACTGTATTGGAGGCTGAAGTAAGCCTAACTGGGAGTGAGTGGCACAAACACTCCATTGTGACTGGCCCAGACGCTCCATGCGTTCTTGGCATAGATTATTTTAGGAGAGGGTATTTCAAGGACCCAAAGGGGTACCGGTGGGCCTTTGGCATAGCTGCCTTGGAGATGGAGGAAATTGAACAGTTGTCCACCTTGCCCAGTCTCTCTAAGGACCCTTTGGTTGTGGGGTGGCTGAGGGTCGAAGAACAACAGGTGCCAGTCACTACTGCAACAGTGCACTGGCGGCAATATCGCACCAACCGAGACTCCCTGATTCCCATCCGTAAGCTGATTCGTCGACTGGAGAGCCAAGGAGCGATCAGCAGGACTCGCTCACCCTTTAACAGCCCCATACGGCCGGTGTGAAAATCTCGTGGAGAGTGGAGACCAACAGTAGACTATCGTGGCCTGAATGAAGTCACGCCGCCACTGAGTGCTGCCGTGCCAGACACGCTAGGACTTCAATACGAACTGGAGTCAAAGGCAGTCAAGTGGTATGCCACGACTGATATCGCTAATGCCTTTTTCTCAAAGCCTTTGGCAGCAGTGTGCCGGCCACAGTTTGCTTTCACTTGGAGGGGCATCCAGTACACCTGGAATCGACTGCCCCAGGGGTGGAAGCACAGCCCCACCAGTTGCCATGGACTAACCCAGACTGCACTGGAAAAGGGTGAAGCTCCGGAACACCTGCACTGCATTGATGACATCATCGTATGGGGCAACACAGCAGAAGAAGTTTTTGAGAAAGGGGAGAGAATAATCCAAATCCTTCTGAAAGCAGGTTTTGCCATAAAACAAAGTAAGGTGAAGGGACCCGCACAGGAGATTCAGTTTTCAGGAATAGAATGGCAAGATGGACGTCGTCAGATCCCAACGGATGTGATCAACAAAACAGCAGCTATGTCTCCACCAACTAGTAAACAGGAAATGCAAGCTTGCTTAGGTGTTGTAGGGTTTTGGAGAATGCAGATTCCAAACTGCAGTTTGATTGTAAGCCCTCTCTATCGAGTGACCCGGAAGAGGAATGATTTTAAATGGGGCCCTGAGCAACAACAAGCCGTTGAACAAATTAAACAGGAGATTGTTCATGCAGTAGCCCTTGGGCCAGTCCGGGCAGGACCAGATGTTAAAAATGTGCTCTACACCGCAGCCGGAGAGAATGGCCCTACCCGGAGTCTCTGGCAGAAAGCGCCTGGGGAGACCCGAGGTCGACCTCCAGGGTTTTGGAGTCAGGGATATGGAGGATCTGAGGCCCGCCATACTCCAACTGAAAAGGAGATATTAGCAGCATATGAAGGAGTTTGAGCTGCCTCAGAAGCGGCTGGTACTGAAACACAGCTCCTATTAGCACCCCGACTGCCGGTGCTGGGCTGGGTGTTCAAAGGGAAGGTCCCTTCTACACATCATGCAGCTGATGCTACATGGAGTAAGTGGGTCGCACGGATCACACAACAGGCTCAAACAGGACACCCCAGTCGTCCGGGAATTCTAGAAGTGATCACGGACTGGCCAGAAGGCAAAGATTTTGGAATGTTGCCAGAGGAGGAGGTAACGCGTACTGAAGAGGCCCCACTGTATAATAAATTGCCAGAAAATGAGAGGCAATATGCCCTGTTCACTGATGGGTCCTGTCGCATTGTAGGAAAGCGTCGAAGGTGGAAGGCGGCTGTATGGAGTCCTACACAGCAAGTTGCAGAAACTGCGGAAGGAGAAGGTGAATCGAGTCAGTTTGCAGAGGTGAAAGCCATCCAGGTGGCTTTAGACATTGCTGAACGAGGAAAATGGCCAATACTTTACCTGTATACTGACTCACGGATGGTGGCAAATGCTCTGTGGGGGTGGTTGCAGCAATGGAAGCGGAGTAACTGGCAGCGCAGAGGTAAACCCATCTGGGCTGCTGCATTGTGGCAAGATATTGCTGCCCAGCTAGAGAAGCTGGTTGTGAAAGTACGTCATGTAGACGCTCGTGTACCTAAGAGTCGGGCCACTGAAGAACATCAAAACAACCAACAGGTAGACAAGGCTGCTAAGATTGAAGTGGCTCAGGTAGATCTGGACTGGCAGCATAAGGGTGAATTATTTATGGCTCGGTGGGCCCATGACACCTCAGGCCATCAGGGAAGAGATGCAACATATAGATGGGCTCGTGATCGCGGGGTGGACCTGACCATGGATGCACAGGTTATCCATGAATGTGAAACATGTGCTGCAATTAAGCAAGCCAAGCAGTTAAAGCCCCTTTGGTATGGAGGACGCTGGCTGAAATATAAATATGGGGAGGCCTGGCAGATTGACTATATCACACTCCCACAAACGCGCCAAGGCAAGCGCCATGTGCTTACAATGGTGGAAGCAACCACTGGCTGGCTGGAAACATATCCGTGCCCCATGCCACTGCCCGGAACACTATCCTGGGCCTTGAGAAGCAAGTCTTATGGTGACATGGCACTCCAGAAAGAACCGAGTCAGACAACGGGACTCATTTCTGACGCAACCTCATAGACACCTGGGCCAAAGACATGGCACTGAGTGGGTATATCACATCCCCTGTCATGCACCAGCCCCCGGAAAAATTGAACAATACAATGGATTGTTAAAGACTACATTGAGAGCAATGGGGGGTGGGACCTTCAAACACTGGGATACACATTTAGCAAAGGCCACCTGGTTAGTCAACACTAGAGGCTCTGCGAATCGGGCTGGCCCTGCCCAACCCGAACTTTTACGTACTGTAGAAGAGGATAAAGTCCCTGCAGTGCATATAAACAATATGCTAGGGAAGACAGTCTGGGTTACTCCTGCCTCAGGCAAAGGCAAACTCATTTGTGGGATTGCTTTTGCTCAGGGACCTGGGTACACTTGGTGGGTGATGTGGAAGGATGGGGAAGTCTGATGTGTGCCTCAAGGGGATTTGACATTAGGTGAGAATAGCCAATAAATTAAATTGTATGATGTTGATTGCTATATAATCCTGCCACTGTATGTCATTATTACTGTAATTGTTACATGCTATATCAATGGTACTACAGTGAGGATCACTTAGATTAACGAAGAATGAAATTTGATAAAACCAAGTGAAGTGCAGTAGTGATAGAACCAGAATTGACTTCAGCATGCTACAATCCAACGCTACACACCATCCTCCTGCTGCGCCCAATGTCACCCGCCCGCCGCGCCGCACTGCACTGAAGCCCGATCCCGCTCTGCCGACTGAGCGGACTTCACACCATCCCTCCTGCCCCGACAGACTGTTATGACAGATGGAGCCCAAAGTCATGGACTGAATGAACTCAACAGACATTTTATAGGGATGGCCCACAGACTAAGGGAATGATAGCTGTGTGTGTATATATATATCAAAGGACAGGAAAGGTGATGGTGATTAATTGGGATGTATTGGAAAGTGTGGGATGTGAGCATGATGGAGATGGTATAGAATAAGGGGTGGACACTGTCCTGGTTTTGGCTGGGATAGAGTTAATTTTACTCTTAGTAGCTGGTATAGTGCTGTGTTTTGGATTTAGTAGGAAAATAATGGGGCTAACACACCAATGGTTTTAGTTGTTGCTAAGTAGTGTTTCTACGAAGTCAAGGATTTTTCAGCTTCTCGTGCCCAGCCAGCAAGAGGGCTGGAGGGGCACAAGAAGCTGGGAGGGGACACAGCCAGGACAGCTGACCCAAACTGGCCAAAGGAATATTCCGTACCATATGACATCATGCCCAGTATATAAACTGGGGGGAGCTGGCCGGGAGGGGTGGATTGCTGCTTGGGAACTAAATGGGCATTGGTTGGCGAGTGCTGAGCAATTGCATTGTGCATCACTTGTTTTGTAGATTCTAATTCATGTATTATTATGACTGTCGTATTATTATTATTGTTATCATTATTATTATTTTCCTTCCTCTCCGTCCTATTAGACTGTCTTTATCTCAACCCACGAGTTTTACTTCTTTTCGATTCTCTCCCGCATCCCACCGGGTGGGGAGGAGTGAGTGAGCGGCTGCATGGTGCTTACATGCCGGCTGGGGTTAAACCATGACAGGGCTGAACATCAAAGCAGTCATCAGCTCTTTGCCTCTCCCTGTGCAACACACAGTGTTTCTCTCCTTCCACTCAGAGCACAGCGACATCAGGCTCTGTGTTCCTTTAAATCAGTACCTGTTTGGTCCAAGGTCTCAGCCCCTGTCTGACACAACACCAGGTCGATGAGCTGTACAAGTACAATTGGCATTGGCTTGGACACGACGGAGGGCTGCGTCCCACCCCAGAAAGCACCAACACTTCACTGGAAGCAGTTCCATTCAGACACGGCCTGCACAAGGTGGGCAGGAATCCTCAGCCTTTCTCCAGGTCCATAAAGCAAACCCCATCCTTTTGAACTCTCTAGCAGCTGTGTCCTGGCCTGGAGAGGCACGGATTGGGAACTGCCAGCCTCGCTGAGGCATTCCCAATGTTGTTCAACTGAATTAAACTAAGGGTGCAAAGCGGTGTGAAATGGTCCTTGTTGGGGCTTGGAATCAGCAGCAGCAGAGTGTGAGCTTTGGAGGGGCAGGTGAAGGAGAGTTCAGGAGGCAGGGGCTGCATTTCAGTGCCTCTTTCCTGGACAGATCTCTAGCAGGCTGGTGCCATCACCATTCAGCTGCACTTGGGCTCCTTCTTACGCGGGGAACCTGCTGCTCTGCAGTTCTCATGAACAGAGCAGTGGAGAGTGTCCCTGCCATGAGCAACACAGTCTATTTCTGAGGAGGGACACAAAAGCACACACATAAGCTCATGTACATCGACGTGGAATCATGAACATATTCTTGCACTGGCATGCATTCATACAAACCCAGCTGCTCACAAGGGCACAAAGGACGCGAACATACATAGGAACACAACCAACTGTGGACTCTGCCGAGGACAGCTGGGGACAACCGCAGCGGGGCTAGAGCATTCTGGGGAAGGAGAAGGCCCAGGCATGCCCATGGCATTGTTTGTGTACTCACAGACTGCACAGAGAGGGGATGAGTCAAAACCGGCCAGAAATTTTTCCTGAGGGCAGTGTTAGGCAGGATGGGGTCAAAAGCTAGCAGCACAATGCACACATCTGGGGAGGCAACCACAAGGGACCATCGGGGTGAGCTGAGGAGGGAGGGAAAGAGAAGGATAGTGTACGTCCTCATGCACAGGAGCCCATGGCATCCAGCTGAGGATTGCTGGAGCTTCTTCCTGAGAATGGCACTTGAAACAGCCCCACCGGAGTGATCCAGGCTGATGTCAATTGCCTGCTCTGGACCCATCCAGCACTTGAGCTGAGGCTTCTGCCCGCACTGCTGCATTCCTGCCTGAGAAATCCTGGGGCCTTTCATCCCAGAGCTCACAAGAAGCCTTCACTGGGGCATGGGCATGGCCCAAACCTGGAAATGAAAAGGCAGCGGTGCAGGAAATGAAAGCACAGCCCGTATCATTAGCTGCGATGGTTTGCATTCAAGATGAGCTTGTCAGAAAATTGGTACCTCTGCAAAGGGTGCCTCTGGTCCTGTGGCGATGAAGGACCAGTATAAAAGGCAGCCCAAGTCCCTGCTCTCTCATCCACTTCTCTTGCCTCCTTCTCCTTGGGAACCAGGTGAGTCTTGAAACCCCTTCTCCTCCTCTTCCAAAGGGAGATCTCCACTTGATGGACATCTCAGCTGATGCTGGCTTTGTCATATGTTGGGGCTTGGAGCGCCTTGTCATGACAGAGGGAAGCGGGGAGAAGGTCTGCTTAGAGAAAGGCTGGGACGTGCCTTTGGTGGCTTTTGGTTTACGCAGTAGGAGAGAGCTTCCTTGGGTCAGGCTGCTCTTTGCAGGACCCTAGCCAGATGAGGCAATGAAGACTGTGTGGTTCCTGGCACAGCCTCCAGCTTCCCACTCACTGGTGGCCTTGGCTCCTTTGGGACAGGGTAACCAGGCTGCTCCTCACCCACGCCTGTGCTCTGCTTCCTCTCTGCCCTCTCTCCCAGGTGCACCTCTGGAACTGAGACATGTCCTGCTCCAACCAGTGCCAGCCCTGCCAGCCCTGCGGCCCGACCCCGCTGGCCAACAGCTGCAATGAGCCTGTGTCAGGCAATGCCAGAACTCCACTGTCGTCATCGAGCCCTCCCCCGTGGTGGTGACCCTGCCCGGCCCCATCCTCAGCTCCTTCCCGCAGAACACCGTTGTGGGCTCCTCCACCTCCGCTGCTGTTGGCAGCATCCTCAGCTCTGAGGGAGTGCCATCACCTCTGGGAGCTTTAACCTCTCTGGCATTTCCAGCCGCTACTGTGGCAGAAGGTGCCTCCTCTGATCAAGATGTTGGGAAAGCCCCACGGAGACATCTTGAGGAACTCAGAACATGGTGCTGGGCAGCGGATGGATCTTTTGGATGTTGTTTGCAGGATAGCTGACTGACCTTGTCTTTCTCTCCCTTTTCATTGTTTGCTTTGGTTCCCCTGGGCTGCAAAGTCCTCCCAAGGCCAGCCTGGTGGGGGCCATTTGGCTTCTCCCCCTTTGTGGGGCAGGCAGACAAACATCATGCAGGAACTATGCCACAGCCAAGGAGCGCAGACTCTCTGCTGCCCTCGGTGCTCCCTGCACTGCTGACTTCCACTTGGAGTGACTTCCCTTCCCTCTTTCGTCTCATTAAAGTTCTGCTGCATTCAAGCCTGGCCTCCATGTGGTCCTTCCCTCCGTGGACACTCCCCAAGCTGCCAAAGGAGAAAGGTGTTGCTCTGGGGTGGAAGGGGGTGAGGGCACAAGGAGACCTTCTCCATTCACAGAGGAATGGAGGTTGGGGCACCATGCAGGGGTGCCTCTTTTGGGTACTGTCCCTTGGAGCTGAGGAAGACAGCCCTGGCTGCTCTCTGCCACTGACCATGAGGCCTTGCCTTGCTGTGTCTCTGCCCACAAATGCCCAGAAAGGCAGGAGGCCCTGAGGGGTCAGCAGCCCCATGAGCTCTTGAGGAAGGGCGTTCCTCTTGTTATGGCCGGAGCTGTGCTGGGATGGTGGGCAGTGGGTGTGGGGGTCCTGGAGATGCTTTGCTCTGCAGAATAGCAGGAGTGGTAATGCAGGAAACAGCCTTTGGGAACGCCGACGGCTTCTACTCCACCTTCCTCTCCCCTCCACGCCCAATCTAGGGGCCATGGCCAGCAGGCATGGGCAGGAGTAACAGGGACATGCTAGTACGAGGAGTAGCTGCTGACTGTGGAAATTGGAGCTAAGCGTGTGGGAGCTGAGGGCAGTCAGCACAGACATGGGGACAGTGAAACGGTGTGTTTCTGAGGGAGATCAAATGGCTCTGATACAGAGCATGTAGGAGAACGTGAAGATCAGCAAGGACGAGGGTACCAGGTGCACTTCCCAAGAGAGCTGCAGGCGGGCTCAGAGCTCTTGACTGCTTCATTGGTCCCCCCAGAGAATTTGTGCTCAGGAATTGTCTGCCATTCTGGGGGCATAGGCTTTCTTAACATGTAAATCTCATCCCTTCTGCATCTCCGGCCCCAAGACATGTCCTGCTCCAACCAGTGCCAGCCCTGCCAGCCCTGCGGCCCGACCCCGCTGGCCAACAGCTGCAATGAGGCCTGTGTCAGGCAGTGCCAGGACTCCACTGTCATCCTCCAGTCCTCTCCAATGGTGGTGACCCTGCCCGGCCCCATCCTCAGCTCCTTCCCGCAGAACACCGTTGTGGGCTCCTCCACCTCTGCTGCTGTTGGCAGCATCCTCAGCTCTGAGGGAGTGCCCATCACCTGTGGGTGCTGTGACCTTTGTGGCATTTGCAGCTGCTGCAGTGTCAGAAGGTGCCTCCCCTGCTCAAGCTACTGGACATAGCTCTTGGGAAGGCCCCCCAGGAGCTACAGACGTAGTGCTGGACAAAGAATGGATCTTCAGGCCATTGCTTTCACAGAAATTCACTATCCTCAACACCTTCTGCAAATGCTGGCAGGAAGGGGCCAGCCTGGGTTTAGCTGAAAACATGGACCGTGTCTCTCCATTCATTCTTCCCCCTACTTCTTTCTTTCGCTCTTCTTTCTTTTCTTCTGCTCCCCTGGACTGCAAGGTTCTCCAAATGCAGCCTTCACTCTGTGGGAAAGGCAGACAGATGCCCTGCATGAACTTCACCAGGGCAAAAGGGCGCAGACTCTCGCTCGCCCCTGGTGATCCTTGCACCGAGGGCCTGTGCTTGGAGTGACCTCGATTCCCTCTTTCGACTCATTACAGATTTCTGCATCCCAGCCTGGGATGGTCCTTTCCTCCATGTATGCCCTCCCAAGCTGCTCCGGGAAAATGGCTTTGCTCTTGGCAGGGGATAGGATGGGGGTATAAAGAGATCCTTCACAACTCCCAGAAGAATGGGCGGTTGGGACACACTGCAGAGGGTCCTCTTTGGGGCACTACCCTGTGGCAGTATGCAAAACAACCCTAGCTACCCCAGGGCAAGTGGCAGTCAGCCCTTGCCTTGCGGCGTCTCTGCCCAGACGTACCCCTACAGGTCCTGCAAACAAGGAGCACAACCTCTGCTATCCTCACGTGAGAAGCTATGACTCTGTGGGAGGCCATGGAGGCAAGCCACCCTGCAGGCTCATGGGAATGGGGCACCTCTTGCTCTGGTCAGTGCTGTGCTGGGGAAGGAGGAGAGGACAGAAGATGTCCCCAAAGGATGGCGGGAGTGCGGCTGGGTGGCATAGCCTCTGGGATGGCCCGCGGCCTCACCTCCGCCTTCTCCTCCCCTCCATTGCCCAATCTAGGGCCATGGCCAGCACACACGGGCACGGGCAGCAGGGATCGGTCCCCCATGCAGCCCTACCACCACCCCTACAGCACTTGGCAGGGCCCAGGTTTTGGCAGGCATGCAGGGCTGACATCATTCACAAGGCAGTATTGGGATTAACCGCTGGGTCACACACTGGCGTCCCTGGGAACCCAACACCCCCATGGGCCACGGCAGTCCAAGGACAGTAACCAGTGCCCACAGCCCCAGCACTGCTCCGTGGTGCCTTGTCATCCCCAAGCGTGGATGGAGCAGCTTTGCTCGGGCCCAGGATCTCTAAGGCCCTGCTATGTCAGGACCAGCTCTGCTCCAGAAAAGCTCTGGGCGAGAGCTGGTCACACTAGCCCCCTTGAGATGTGGAGGTGACAATGGGACACACTCAGCAGTATCTGTGAGCTGTCTATGGCAGGCAACTTTTGTTCACGAGGGTCCCTCTTGCTTTGACTGATGTTCGTGGGCACTGCTTTGATCCAAAGCACATCAGAGGCCTCAGTCAGGAAGAGCTTGATGGACAGAACACATCCACCCACCCACCTGCCCACCCACTCATCCATGCATCGACCTGTGGAAATTGCCCTTTCCCCAGCTGGGAATTTGAAATGCAAGCATACGTCCTTTTCTTCTGGAGGGTCAGCTTGCCAAGTCCTTTGTCGACATCCCCTCCTCTTGCCTGATTGCCCAACGGTGACCGTGTAAGGCAAGCTCTGCAGGCCGCAGTGCCACAAAATGTCTGTTCCCTGTGCATACCTGTTGGAAATCCTTGCTTTTCAGCCATCCTTTCACAGTGTATAGATGGTGGGTAACAGGGCTGATGGCAGCGTGGCACAGAGTGTCCCTGCAGAAAGTTGGGCCCTCCAACGTCCCCCATTCCGCTTCCTTCCCATGGCAGGCTCCTGCCATTCATCTTCCCTGAGTTTCTGTGAAGGACATCTGGCTTCACTCTTGATGCAGACATTTAGGTATTTTTTTTCTGTGACCCTTCAAAATTTCTTTTTCAACCTCCACCCTCAGCTGAAGGCAAAGCTAAGCTCAAAACAGGGGCTGAGGCACATAGGGCCCAACAGACCAGGGAGGTTCCCTGCACATTCTTCCTGCTGGAGATTTGGGGGAGAGCCACTGAACCCTCCATCTCTGTGGCCACTGGACACGTTCTTGCCGTGCCCACACCTCACCTCCTCCCACACAAGACCCGCACTGCTGCCACTGAGTGAATTGCCAATACCTGGGCAATCCAGTTCCTCACCCTGCCTGGGACTCCCAGGGTCCCCCACTCTCTCTCTGCCCCACAGGCAGCCCCAGGGCACAAGCACCAGTCCTATCCTGGGGACGCAGCGGCACATGCAGGCACCAGCCAACCGCAGAGCACGCATTGGGGCATCCCCACTAGCACCCATCTGCCCAACAACCCCAGCACCTCTGAGCCAGGCTGGGCAATAGCTTTGCTTGTGGCGCACTTGTCCCAGCACAGCCCATGCCCGTGCTGGCTCAGCATCACAGTAAAAACGGCCAAAAACCTCCTTGGTGCAAAAAGGATGCCGCAAGCAGCCGAGCCACCTGGGGGAAGATGACGACAACAAAGCCCACTGCCCACACTCCCAGCGCTGGAAGGAAATAGACTTTCTTCATCATGGTAGCATTTTTTACAGTGCCAATTACATACGGCAAAGTAAGGGTTAAAGGACATGGCTGAGAGGATCAGGAACTCAGTCATACCCAGGAAGAAGTGGAAAAATGACTGTGCCAGGCAGCAGGAAACACAAACGGTAGTGCTGGTGACAAGGAAAGACTCCAGCGTTTTGGGGACAATGGTGGTGGCACAGCAGATCTCCAAGAAGGAAAGCCTGCCAAGGAAGAAATACATCGGGATCCTCAGGGGCTGCTCACTCCCCACAGAGACAAGGATGAGGCTATTCCCGTCACGGTTAGGAGAGACATGGAGCAGACAAAGACAAACAGGGCCATGTGCCACCTGGGGAGGTCACCCTGTCCTTGCTTGATTACATCTTTGTGTCCTCTGGGGCAACATACTGCCCTGTTTGGAACAGCTTTGTCATGTCCAGAAGGAATCGGCTACCCAGGCAAGAGGGAGGAACCAAAGGTGTGTTTGGGTAACTCCTTTGTCTCTGTTGGTGTCTGAGGAATAAAATCAACCCCTGCTGCCAGGCAAGGTAACCAGTTTACCCCAGAGGAAAGTCTGGCCCTGCCAGGGCGGAGGAGCAGGTAGTAGACCACAGTGAAGAGAACTTGGCAGAGCTCTGACAAACGTTTCTGGTTTGTTGGAATGGACCTTTGCCACGTAAGGGCTGACTCTTGTTGCAGCTCATTCTGTGTCTGGTAATTCCTGGGTGCATTGGTTGCCCCATTCCTAATTGCCTGCTTCAAATGTCCAAGGAGCCTGTTAGCGGAGATCTTACCACATGTCCTCGGGAAGGGAAAAAACAGTGGGTGTTTGCACCACAGAGCTAAAGTATAAGACGACACCCAGTAAGCTGAGTGGTGTCAATTGCCTCTGGTGACAATTAGGGTCAGTTTGTTTGTGTCACCATGAAATCCCTGTGCCGTGTCCTCCTGGGAAGGACCTACCGCTGTCCCTTTGGCTTCAGGAGAACCAGCCTGACGTGGGGAATCTGTCCCCTCTGTGATGCATTTCTGAGACAATGCTGGCAGGCCTTTACAGACAGGTCAGAGGATGCTACATCACATAGAATGCTCTGAGCCCTTCCTGGGGCAGCAGAAGATCCTTGTGGGAGGCACCCTACTCCCCCCCTGCCTTGCACAGACTGTCTCAGTCTCCCTATGCAGCGCTGACCAAGCACAGCTGTCTGCTGCCTTCAGGAGCACACATCCACAGCAGCCATCAACGAGAAGAGGTGCTGAGCCAAGGCACTGACTCTAAGGAGGACCTGGGATCCTCCAGGGGTGGAAATCACTGAGAGGCACTATCAGGAGCATCTATGTAGCCTGTTTCTCCTATAGATCCTAAGGCTCAAGACAGAGGAGACAGGCTTGGGAACTGGAAGAGACCTCTGGCATGCTTGAAAGGTGTATGAGGTTTCCACTGTGTCCTCCCTTCAAGCACAGGATGAACAAACATCCGTCTGCAATGTCAGACGTGAAGTTGATCGTGCCTTGGAGACGGCAGGGTCACATGTTTCATAAAAGGTGAAAAGAGCTCAGCATCCTTGGCAAGAGGAGAAGAGAGGCTGAGAGGAAGAGGGACAGTACTTGGGAGTTACCCTGTAGCAGTGGGGGAAAGCCCTGGGAAAGCAAGCGGGATGATCAGAGTGAAAAGAGAGTTGCTGAAGCTTGAAAAAAATTCCGGAAGCTCAAGGTGAAGACAGGACAAAGGCAGATAAAAGCGCTCATGAAGAAGCTGAAATCGGAAGCTGAGGCAAGGCGAATGGTTTGGTGGTGGCGGCGGTGGTGTTATTTTGTTTGTGTGTATTCTCAGAAGAAGACCTTCTGCAAAACTGACTTCTGGCATGAAAACCGAGACCTCAGGGACCGTGACAAAGTGGCAAAAAATTCAGGTCTCCGGTTCCTGAGGTATATTGGGTGAGTTGTTGGCAGGATCCTGACAGAGCCTGGAAGGCTAGGCAGGGACAGTCAGAGTCTGCACGCCTTGGGGCAGCTGTTCCTTCAAGCATTTGTGATAGCCGGAGTCTTGGGATGTCCCAGGCGGGGTTTGGGCCAGACACTGTGCAGCAGCCAAGTGCAGGCAATGCAGGCAGGGAATGGGGGTGGCGAGAGAGGAGACACAGGCATTAGGGAAAGGTCTTTCTGGTGCCAAATACACCTCATGCTGTCAGTCCTGCTGTTCTCCACCCAGGACATCACATGTTGTGCCCCACTCAGGCCCAACCGTGTCTCCCCAACACCAGCCTCAGCCAACGTCTGCTATGGGTGCAGTACTCATATGCCTAGACAGTACCCAGGCGTGCCCCCAGAGAGACCATCATGTGGCAGCCTATGTCCTTCCAGCTGAGGCAGCAGCCCTACAGATGGTCAGGCTGGAGGGCGTCCTGGAGAAGTGCCTCTTCCTAATGTCCCCCTGCACTAAGTAGTGCTACACAGGGCCAGGAGGGTGATTTTCCTCTCACTTCCTCTTGTGTTAGTATCAGCAGTCTCACCCCCCAAAAATGGTACAGTAAACTCAGCTCTTTGCTGATGGCAGGAGCAAGAAAAGGAGAGTCCAGACCCACTGCTGACCAGGCAGAGAAAACCTAATATTGCTGTGGCTCAGTGAAATACCAGCTGCATTCAGTATGGCTTTGTGTTCCCAGCTCCTTTCTGGGACATGGGACCCCCAAGAACTGAATTCAAGGGAAGAGCATTGGGGCAATCTTGATCTTGACGAGGCAAGGATGGCGAGGCGCAGCCCATGGGGAAGGTTTCCTCTGTCCTACCTCCCCTTGGTCCTCTGGGCTCCGACAGCTGCCAGCAGCCAGCGGTGACAAACAGTAACTGCACTCGGAAGAACTAAACGGCCTCGGAGGACCCGATTGTGGTGCCAGTGTTGAAGCTCCTGCCGATGCTGATGCCGGTGCTGGTGCTGGTGTTGGTGCTGGTGCCGGGTGTCCCCCTCACCCCTGACGCACATGCCTAGTGCCAGCCACAGCAGTTCCTCTGGCCATAGCCCCGGCTCCTCTCTTGGTGCCTCTCAAGGCACAGCAGTAAACCTCCGCATACCTGTGCTGGGGCTGGGCGAGTCACAGGGCGCTGGATCCGTGGTCTACCACCACCGACAGGCGGGTCCAGCAGCACTTGGGATTCTTTATGACCTCTCATGGGGAATGCAGGGCCTTGGCCTGGGAGCTGACAATACTAGTAGATGAATTCAGTGGACTGTATGTTGGGCTGTGAGCAAGTGATGGTGATGCAGGTAGCCTTGGTGGTCTCCACCAACAGCTCCTGCTGCACCTGGTCTCTGCCTGCAGCAGCTGCTGAGAAAGGAGAAGGAAAGGACAAAGATTGCCAAACATCACCCAGAGAAACAGTCAAGAACAGTGACAGTGAGACAGAGACGGATTGGAATGGAAGGGGACATGTCCCCATGAAGAGGGATGGAGTGCAATCCCAGTACGGGTGTGTGGACCAAGGGCAGAAGGTTGAAATTCGAAGGAATTTGAAATCAGAAGGAATTTGAAATCGATGCATGGAAAGATGGAGAGATGGGATGCAAGTCAGATGCATGCATCTGGATGGATGGATGGATGGATGGATGGATGGATGACAAGAAGAAGAGTAGACAGGAGAGCTGGGTGTGTTACAGTGAAGGACAGAGGACAAAACTGAAGGTAATAAGAAGTATTGAAAGCAGAGGGAAACAGTGGATGTGAGGAAAGGCAGGTGTACACGCAAGCAAACTCAAACTGATAGAGATGATGGGGATGGAAGGGATAATACTGAGCCAGACTCAGAGAGCTGGGAAAGGGGGAGCAGAGGTGGCAAAGAGACAGGGAATGGGAAAGACTCCTTGAAGAATGAGAGGGAGGAGTTGGCCCTGGCCACCCTGGGGAACACCTTGGGCACAGTCCTGGGCCCCTGCCACAACCGCCTACCCCATGCACTCAGAAGCACAGGGGTCAGCCTCGTTAGCCCTGTGCCCCAGCACTGCCACGTCCCCCACTCCGCTGCGTGCACCTCACTGGCCCCCGCCAGCCCCGGCTCTCTGCTCTGCCCACCATGTTTCCTTTTCACTGCAGATGCCCACCACCACCAGCTCCGCCCTGGGGCTGCACCCTGCACCGGTGCCAGCGCCCCTCGGGGTCTCACGAGGGCTGAGAGGGCTCAGTGTCTCTGCACAAGCACAAGTTTGTCTCCTGGGAATTGGACTCTCCTCGTGACAGCGTGACAATGAATGTGCTCATGGGTGTGCAGGGGTCAGGGAAGGCAGGGGCAGAGGGGGAATCACAGAGTCAGAACGTAGGTGCGAAGTGTACTCCCCACCTGTATGGACCAGTATGGCAGCTATTAGGAGTGAGTGTTGCTCTGCTCAAGAGAGAGAATAGACAAGGTACACGCCACGGGGTACCCTGTGGTTTTACCTGTGTGAGCACGGAGAGGACATGAAGAAGTGGGAGGGAAAACCTACCTCGGTCCTAGATGCACGGGTACATGAATTGAAAGGAAAATCAACCACAGAAGGGGGTTCTTCCAGGAAAAATGTCGCTCCAGTTTCCAGCAGGCAATTCCCCAGACAGAGCAGAAGGGCTGATCTTACTTCTGATCCTCGTGAAGGGACTTCTAATTCATTTTTACAAGAAGTGAGTAACAAATACTCTGACCAGAACTAGAGGGGCCCTGCCTCCAGCCAGGCGGAGGAGAGGGACAACCGGGTTTGCTGGACTCTGTGGATCCAATGGCCTGGCACATCAGACCCACAAGAGTATAAAGCTCTAGTAGACACCAGTGCACAGTGTACTCTAATGTCATCAAGTTAGAAAGGGGTAGAACCCATCTGTATTTCTGGTGTGACAGGGCATCCCAACAGCTAACTGTATTGGAGGCTGAAGTAAGCCTAACTGGGAGTGAGTGGCACAAACACTCCATTGTGACTGGCCCAGACGCTCCATGCGTTCTTGGCATAGATTATTTTAGGAGAGGGTATTTCAAGGACCCAAAGGGGTACCGGTGGGCCTTTGGCATAGCTGCCTTGGAGATGGAGGAAATTGAACAGTTGTCCACCTTGCCCAGTCTCTCTAAGGACCCTTTGGTTGTGGGGTGGCTGAGGGTCGAAGAACAACAGGTGCCAGTCGCTACTGCAACAGTGCACTGGCGGCAATATCGCACCAACCGAGACTCCCTGATTCCCATCCGTAAGCTGATTCGTCGACTGGAGAGCCAAGGAGCGATCAGCAGGACTCGCTCACCCTTTAACAGCCCCATACGGCCGGTGTGAAAATCTCGTGGAGAGTGGAGACCAACAGTAGACTATCGTGGCCTGAATGAAGTCACGCCGCCACTGAGTGCTGCCGTGCCAGACACGCTAGGACTTCAATACGAACTGGAGTCAAAGGCAGTCAAGTGGTATGCCACGACTGATATCGCTAATGCCTTTTTCTCAAAGCCTTTGGCAGCAGTGTGCCGGCCACAGTTTGCTTTCACTTGGAGGGGCATCCAGTACACCTGGAATCGACTGCCCCAGGGGTGGAAGCACAGCCCCACCAGTTGCCATGGACTAATCCAGACTGCACTGGAAAAGGGTGAAGCTCCGGAACACCTGCACTGCATTGATGACATCATCGTATGGGGCAACACAGCAGAAGAAGTTTTTGAGAAAGGGGAGAGAATAATCCAAATCCTTCTGAAAGCAGGTTTTGCCATAAAACAAAGTAAGGTGAAGGGACCCGCACAGGAGATTCAGTTTTCAGGAATAGAATGGCAAGATGGACGTCGTCAGATCCCAACGGATGTGATCAACAAAACAGCAGCTATGTCTCCACCAACTAGTAAACAGGAAATGCAAGCTTGCTTAGGTGTTGTAGGGTTTTGGAGAATGCAGATTCCAAACTGCAGTTTGATTGTAAGCCCTCTCTATCGAGTGACCCGGAAGAGGAATGATTTTAAATGGGGCCCTGAGCAACAACAAGCCGTTGAACAAATTAAACAGGAGATTGTTCATGCAGTAGCCCTTGGGCCAGTCCGGGCAGGACCAGATGTTAAAAATGTGCTCTACACCGCAGCCGGAGAGAATGGCCCTACCCGGAGTCTCTGGCAGAAAGCGCCTGGGGAGACCCGAGGTCGACCTCCAGGGTTTTGGAGTCGGGGATATGGAGGATCTGAGGCCCGCCATACTCCAACTGAAAAGGAGATATTAGCAGCATATGAAGGAGTTTGAGCTGCCTCAGAAGCGGCTGGTACTGAAACACAGCTCCTATTAGCACCCCGACTGCCGGTGCTGGGCTGGGTGTTCAAAGGGAAGGTCCCTTCTACACATCATGCAGCTGATGCTACATGGAGTAAGTGGGTCGCACGGATCACACAACAGGCTCAAACAGGACACCCCAGTCGTCCGGGAATTCTAGAAGTGATCACGGACTGGCCAGAAGGCAAAGATTTTGGAATGTTGCCAGAGGAGGAGGTAACGCGTACTGAAGAGGCCCCACTGTATAATAAATTGCCAGAAAATGAGAGGCAATATGCCCTGTTCACTGATGGGTCCTGTCGCATTGTAGGAAAGCGTCGAAGGTGGAAGGCGGCTGTATGGAGTCCTACACAGCAAGTTGCAGAAACTGCGGAAGGAGAAGGTGAATCGAGTCAGTTTGCAGAGGTGAAAGCCATCCAGGTGGCTTTAGACATTGCTGAACGAGGAAAATGGCCAATACTTTACCTGTATACTGACTCACGGATGGTGGCAAATGCTCTGTGGGGGTGGTTGCAGCAATGGAAGCGGAGTAACTGGCAGCGCAGAGGTAAACCCATCTGGGCTGCTGCATTGTGGCAAGATATTGCTGCCCAGCTAGAGAAGCTGGTTGTGAAAGTACGTCATGTAGACGCTCGTGTACCTAAGAGTCGGGCCACTGAAGAACATCAAAACAACCAACAGGTAGACAAGGCTGCTAAGATTGAAGTGGCTCAGGTAGATCTGGACTGGCAGCATAAGGGTGAATTATTTATGGCTCGGTGGGCCCATGACACCTCAGGCCATCAGGGAAGAGATGCAACATATAGATGGGCTCGTGATCGCGGGGTGGACCTGACCATGGATGCACAGGTTATCCATGAATGTGAAACATGTGCTGCAATTAAGCAAGCCAAGCAGTTAAAGCCCCTTTGGTATGGAGGACGCTGGCTGAAATATAAATATGGGGAGGCCTGGCAGATTGACTATATCACACTCCCACAAACGCGCCAAGGCAAGCGCCATGTGCTTACAATGGTGGAAGCAACCACTGGCTGGCTGGAAACATATCCCGTGCCCCATGCCACTGCCCGGAACACTATCCTGGGCCTTGAGAAGCAAGTCTTATGGTGACATGGCACTCCAGAAAGAACCGAGTCAGACAACGGGACTCATTTCTGACGCAACCTCATAGACACCTGGGCCAAAGACATGGCACTGAGTGGGTATATCACATCCCCTGTCATGCACCAGCCCCCGGAAAAATTGAACAATACAATGGATTGTTAAAGACTACATTGAGAGCAATGGGGGGTGGGACCTTCAAACACTGGGATACACATTTAGCAAAGGCCACCTGGTTAGTCAACACTAGAGGCTCTGCGAATCGGGCTGGCCCTGCCCAACCCGAACTTTTACGTACTGTAGAAGAGGATAAAGTCCCTGCAGTGCATATAAACAATATGCTAGGGAAGACAGTCTGGGTTACTCCTGCCTCAGGCAAAGGCAAACTCATTTGTGGGATTGCTTTTGCTCAGGGACCTGGGTACACTTGGTGGGTGATGTGGAAGGATGGGGAAGTCTGATGTGTGCCTCAAGGGGATTTGACATTAGGTGAGAATAGCCAATAAATTAAATTGTATGATGTTGATTGCTATATAATCCTGCCACTGTATGTCATTATTACTGTAATTGTTACATGCTATATCAATGGCACTACAGTGAGAATCACTTAGATTAACGAAGAATGAAATTTGATAAAACCAAGTGAAGTGCAGTAGTGATAGAACCAGAATTGACTTCAGCATGCTACAATCCAACGCTACACACCATCCTCCTGCTGCGCCCAATGTCACCCGCCCGCCGCGCCGCACTGCACTGAAGCCCGATCCCGCTCTGCCGACTGAGCGGACTTCACACCATCCCTCCTGCCCCGACAGACTGTTATGACAGATGGAGCCCAAAGTCATGGACTGAATGAACTCAACAGACATTTTATAGGGATGGCCCACAGACTAAGGGAATGATAGCTGTGTGTGTATATATATATCAAAGGACAGGAAAGGTGATGGTGATTAATTGGGATGTATTGGAAAGTGTGGGATGTGAGCATGATGGAAATGGTATAGAATAAGGGGTGGACACTGTCCTGGTTTTGGCTGGGATAGAGTTAATTTTACTCTTAGTAGCTGGTATAGTGCTGTGTTTTGGATTTAGTAGGAAAATAATGGGGCTAACACACCAATGGTTTTAGTTGTTGCTAAGTAGTGTTTCTACGAAGTCAAGGATTTTTCAGCTTCTCGTGCCCAGCCAGCAAGAGGGCTGGAGGGGCACAAGAAGCTGGGAGGGGACACAGCCAGGACAGCTGACCCAAACTGGCCAAAGGAATATTCCGTACCATATGACATCATGCCCAGTATATAAACTGGGGGGAGCTGGCCGGGAGGGGTGGATTGCTGCTTGGGAACTAAATGGGCATTGGTTGGCGAGTGCTGAGCAATTGCATTGTGCATCACTTGTTTTGTAGATTCTAATTCATGTATTATTATGACTGTCGTATTATTATTATTGTTATCATTATTATTATTTTCCTTCCTCTCCGTCCTATTAGACTGTCTTTATCTCAACCCACGAGTTTTACTTCTTTTCGATTCTCTCCCGCATCCCACCGGGTGGGGAGGAGTGAGTGAGCGGCTGCATGGTGCTTACATGCCGGCTGGGGTTAAACCATGACAGGGCTGAACATCAAAGCAGTCATCAGCTCTTTGCCTCTCCCTGTGCAACACACAGTGTTTCTCTCCTTCCACTCAGAGCACAGCGACATCAGGCTCTGTGTTCCTTTAAATCAGTACCTGTTTGGTCCAAGGTCTCAGCCCCTGTCTGACACAACACCAGGTCGATGAGCTGTACAAGTACAATTGGCATTGGCTTGGACACGACGGAGGGCTGCGTCCCACCCCAGAAAGCACCAACACTTCACTGGAAGCAGTTCCATTCAGACACGGCCTGCACAAGGTGGGCAGGAATCCTCAGCCTTTCTCCAGGTCCATAAAGCAAACCCCATCCTTTTGAACTCTCTAGCAGCTGTGTCCTGGCCTGGAGAGGCACGGATTGGGAACTGCCAGCCTCGCTGAGGCATTCCCAATGTTGTTCAACTGAATTAAACTAAGGGTGCAAAGCGGTGTGAAATGGTCCTTGTTGGGGCTTGGAATCAGCAGCAGCAGAGTGTGAGCTTTGGAGGGGCAGGTGAAGGAGAGTTCAGGAGGCAGGGGCTGCATTTCAGTGCCTCTTTCCTGGACAGATCTCTAGCAGGCTGGTGCCATCACCATTCAGCTGCACTTGGGCTCCTTCTTACGCGGGGAACCTGCTGCTCTGCAGTTCTCATGAACAGAGCAGTGGAGAGTGTCCCTGCCATGAGCAACACAGTCTGTTTCTGAGGAGGGACACAAAAGCACACACATAAGCTCATGTACATCGACGTGGAATCATGAACATATTCTTGCACTGGCATGCATTCATACAAACCCAGCTGCTCACAAGGGCACAAAGGACGCGAACATACATAGGAACACAACCAACTGTGGACTCTGCCGAGGACAGCTGGGGACAACCGCAGCGGGGCTAGAGCATTCTGGGGAAGGAGAAGGCCCCAGGCATGCCCATGGCATTGTTTGTGTACTCACAGACTGCACAGAGAGGGGATGAGTCAAAACCGGCCAGAAATTTTTCCTGAGGGCAGTGTTAGGCAGGATGGGGTCAAAAGCTAGCAGCACAATGCACACATCTGGGGAGGCAACCACAAGGGACCATCGGGGTGAGCTGAGGAGGGAGGGAAAGAGAAGGATAGTGTACGTCCTCATGCACAGGAGCCCATGGCATCCAGCTGAGGATTGCTGGAGCTTCTTCCTGAGAATGGCACTTGAAACAGCCCCACCGGAGTGATCCAGGCTGATGTCAATTGCCTGCTCTGGACCCACCAGCACTTGAGCTGAGGCTTCTGCCCGCACTGCTGCATTCCTGCCTGAGAAATCCTGGGGCCTTTCATCCCAGAGCTCACAAGAAGCCTTCACTGGGGCATGGGCATGGCCCAAACCTGGAAATGAAAAGGCAGCGGTGCAGGAAATGAAAGCACAGCCCGTATCATTAGCTGCGATGGTTTGCATTCAAGATGAGCTTGTCAGAAAATTGGTACCTCTGCAAAGGGTGCCTCTGGTCCTGCGGCGATGAAGGACCAGTATAAAAGGCAGCCCAAGTCCCTGCTCTCTCATCCACTTCTCTTGCCTCCTTCTCCTTGGGAACCAGGTGAGTCTTGAAACCCCTTCTCCTCCTCTTCCAAAGGGAGATCTCCACTTGATGGACATCTCAGCTGATGCTGGCTTTGTCATATGTTGGGGCTTGGAGCGCCTTGTCATGACAGAGGGAAGCGGGGAGAAGGTCTGCTTAGAGAAAGGCTGGGACGTGCCTTTGGTGGCTTTTGGTTTACGCAGTAGGAGAGAGCTTCCTTGGGTCAGGCTGCTCTTTGCAGGACCCTAGCCAGATGAGGCAATGAAGACTGTGTGGTTCCTGGCACAGCCTCCAGCTTCCCACTCACTGGTGGCCTTGGCTCCTTTGGGACAGGGTAACCAGGCTGCTCCTCACCCACGCCTGTGCTCTGCTTCCTCTCTGCCCTCTCTCCCAGGTGCACCTCTGGAACTGAGACATGTCCTGCTCCAACCAGTGCCAGCCCTGCCAGCCCTGCGGCCCGACCCCGCTGGCCAACAGCTGCAATGAGCCTGTGTCAGGCAGTGCCAGAACTCCACTGTCGTCATCGAGCCCTCCCCCGTGGTGGTGACCCTGCCCGGCCCCATCCTCAGCTCCTTCCCGCAGAACACCGTTGTGGGCTCCTCCACCTCCGCTGCTGTTGGCAGCATCCTCAGCTCTGAGGGAGTGCCCATCACCTCTGGGAGCTTTAACCTCTCTGGCATTTCCAGCCGCTACTGTGGCAGAAGGTGCCTCCTCTGATCAAGACGTTGGGAAAGCCCCACGGAGACATCTTGAGGAACTCAGAACATGGTGCTGGGCAGCGGATGGATCTTTTGGATGTTGTTTGCAGGATAGCTGACTGACCTTGTCTTTCTCTCCCTTTTCATTGTTTGCTTTGGTTCCCCTGGGCTGCAAAGTCCTCCCAAGGCCAGCCTGGTGGGGGCCATTTGGCTTCTCCCCCTTTGTGGGGCAGGCAGACAAACATCATGCAGGAACTATGCCACAGCCAAGGAGCGCAGACTCTCTGCTGCCCTCGGTGCTCCCTGCACTGCTGACTTCCACTTGGAGTGACTTCCCTTCCCTCTTTCGTCTCATTAAAGTTCTGCTGCATTCAAGCCTGGCCTCCATGTGGTCCTTCCCTCCGTGGACACTCCCCAAGCTGCCAAAGGAGAAAGGTGTTGCTCTGGGGTGGAAGGGGGTGAGGGCACAAGGAGACCCTTCTCCATTCACAGAGGAATGGGAGGTTGGGGCACCATGCAGGGGTGCCTCTTTTGGGTACTGTCCCTTGGAGCTGAGGAAGACAGCCCTGGCTGCTCTCTGCCACTGACCATGAGGCCTTGCCTTGCTGTGTCTCTGCCCACAAATGCCCAGAAAGGCAGGAGGCCCTGAGGGGTCAGCAGCCCCATGAGCTCTTGAGGAAGGGCGTTCCTCTTGTTATGGCCGGAGCTGTGCTGGGATGGTGGGCAGTGGGTGTGGGGGTCCTGGAGATGCTTTGCTCTGCAGAATAGCAGGAGTGGTAATGCAGGAAACAGCCTTTGGGAACGCCGACGGCTTCTACTCCACCTTCCTCTCCCCTCCACTGCCCAATCTAGGGGCCATGGCCAGCAGGCATGGGCAGGAGTAACAGGGACATGCTAGTACGAGGAGTAGCTGCTGACTGTGGAAATTGGAGCTAAGCGTGTGGGAGCTGAGGGCAGTCAGCACAGACATGGGGACAGTGAAACGGTGTGTTTCTGAGGGAGATCAAATGGCTCTGATACAGAGCATGTAGGAGAACGTGAAGATCAGCAAGGACGAGGGTACCAGGTGCACTTCCCAAGAGAGCTGCAGGCGGGCTCAGAGCTCTTGACTGCTTCATTGGTCCCCCCAGAGAATTTGTGCTCAGGAATTGTCTGCCATTCTGGGGGCATAGGCTTTCTTAACATGTAAATCTCATCCCTTCTGCATCTCCGGCCCCAAGACATGTCCTGCTCCAACCAGTGCCAGCCCTGCCAGCCCTGCGGCCCGACCCCGCTGGCCAACAGCTGCAATGAGCCTGTGTCAGGCAGTGCCAGGACTCCACTGTCATCCTCCAGTCCTCTCCAATGGTGGTGACCCTGCCCGGCCCCATCCTCAGCTCCTTCCCGCAGAACACCGTTGTGGGCTCCTCCACCTCTGCTGCTGTTGGCAGCATCCTCAGCTCTGAGGGAGTGCCCATCACCTGTGGGTGCTGTGACCTTTGTGGCATTTGCAGCTGCTGCAGTGTCAGAAGGTGCCTCCCCTGCTCAAGCTACTGGACATAGCTCTTGGGAAGGCCCCCCAGGAGCTACAGACGTAGTGCTGGACAAAGAATGGATCTTCAGGCCATTGCTTTCACAGAAATTCACTATCCTCAACACCTTCTGCAAATGCTGGCAGGAAGGGGCCAGCCTGGGTTTAGCTGAAAACATGGACCGTGTCTCTCCATTCATTCTTCCCCCTACTTCTTTCTTTCGCTCTTCTTTCTTTTCTTCTGCTCCCCTGGACTGCAAGGTTCTCCAAATGCAGCCTTCACTCTGTGGGAAAGGCAGACAGATGCCCTGCATGAACTTCACCAGGGCAAAAGGGCGCAGACTCTCGCTCGCCCCTGGTGATCCTTGCACCGAGGGCCTGTGCTTGGAGTGACCTCGATTCCCTCTTTCGACTCATTACAGATTTCTGCATCCCAGCCTGGGATGGTCCTTTCCTCCATGTATGCCCTCCCAAGCTGCTCCGGGAAAATGGCTTTGCTCTTGGCAGGGGATAGGATGGGGGTATAAAGAGATCCTTCACAACTCCCAGAAGAATGGGAGGTTGGGACACACTGCAGAGGGTCCTCTTTGGGGCACTACCCTGTGGCAGTATGCAAAACAACCCTAGCTACCCCAGGGCAAGTGGCAGTCAGCCCTTGCCTTGCGGCGTCTCTGCCCAGACGTACCCCTACAGGTCCTGCAAACAAGGAGCACAACCTCTGCTATCCTCACGTGAGAAGCTATGACTCTGTGGGAGGCCATGGAGGCAAGCCACCCTGCAGGCTCATGGGAATGGGGCACCTCTTGCTCTGGTCAGTGCTGTGCTGGGGAAGGAGGAGAGGACAGAAGATGTCCCCAAAGGATGGCGGGAGTGCGGCTGGGTGGCATAGCCTCTGGGATGGCCCGCGGCCTCACCTCCGCCTTCTCCTCCCCTCCATTGCCCAATCTAGGGCCATGGCCAGCACACACGGGCACGGGCAGCAGGGATCGGTCCCCCATGCAGCCCTACCACCACCCCTACAGCACTTGGCAGGGCCCAGGTTTTGGCAGGCATGCAGGGCTGACATCATTCACAAGGCAGTATTGGGATTAACCGCTGGGTCACACACTGGCGTCCCTGGGAACCCAACACCCCCATGGGCCACGGCAGTCCAAGGACAGTAACCAGTGCCCACAGCCCCAGCACTGCTCCGTGGTGCCTTGTCATCCCCAAGCGTGGATGGAGCAGCTTTGCTCGGGCCCAGGATCTCTAAGGCCCTGCTATGTCAGGACCAGCTCTGCTCCAGAAAAGCTCTGGGCGAGAGCTGGTCACACTAGCCCCCTTGAGATGTGGAGGTGACAATGGGACACACTCAGCAGTATCTGTGAGCTGTCTATGGCAGGCAACTTTTGTTCACGAGGGTCCCTCTTGCTTTGACTGATGTTCGTGGGCACTGCTTTGATCCAAAGCACATTCAGAGGCCTCAGTCAGGAAGAGCTTGATGGACAGAACACATCCACCCACCCACCTGCCCACCCACTCATCCATGCATCGACACCTGTGGAAATTGCCCTTTCCCCAGCTGGGAATTTGAAATGCAAGCATACGTCCTTTTCTTCTGGAGGGTCAGCTTGCCAAGTCCTTTGTCGACATCCCCTCCTCTTGCCTGATTGCCCAACGGTGACCGTGTAAGGCAAGCTCTGCAGGCCGCAGTGCCACAAAATGTCTGTTCCCTGTGCATACCTGTTGGAAATCCTTGCTTTTCAGCCATCCTTTCACAGTGTATAGATGGTGGGTAACAGGGCTGATGGCAGCGTGGCACAGAGTGTCCCTGCAGAAAGTTGGGCCCTCCAACGTCCCCCATTCCGCTTCCTTCCCATGGCAGGCTCCTGCCATTCATCTTCCCTGAGTTTCTGTGAAGGACATCTGGCTTCACTCTTGATGCAGACATTTAGGTATTTTTTTTCTGTGACCCTTCAAAATTTCTTTTTCAACCTCCACCCTCAGCTGAAGGCAAAGCTAAGCTCAAAACAGGGGCTGAGGCACATAGGGCCCAACAGACCAGGGGAGGTTCCCTGCACATTCTTCCTGCTGGAGATTTGGGGGAGAGCCACTGAACCCCTCCATCTCTGTGGCCACTGGACACGTTCTTGCCGTGCCCACACCTCACCTCCTCCCACACAAGACCCGCACTGCTGCCACTGAGTGAATTGCCAATACCTGGGCAATCCAGTTCCTCACCCTGCCTGGGACTCCCAGGGTCCCCCACTCTCTCTCTGCCCCACAGGCAGCCCCAGGGCACAAGCACCAGTCCTATCCTGGGGACGCAGCGGCACATGCAGGCACCAGCCCAACCGCAGAGCACGCATTGGGGCATCCCCCACTAGCACCCATCTGCCCAACAACCCCAGCACCTCTGAGCCAGGCTGGGCAATAGCTTTGCTTGTGGCGCACTTGTCCCAGCACAGCCCATGCCCGTGCTGGCTCAGCATCACAGTAAAAACGGCCAAAAACCTCCTTGGTGCAAAAAGGATGCCGCAAGCAGCCGAGCCACCTGGGGGAAGATGACGACAACAAAGCCCACTGCCCACACTCCCAGCGCTGGAAGGAAATAGACTTTCTTCATCATGGTAGCATTTTTTACAGTGCCAATTACATACGGCAAAGTAAGGGTTAAAGGACATGGCTGAGAGGATCAGGAACTCAGTCATACCCAGGAAGAAGTGGAAAAATGACTGTGCCAGGCAGCAGGAAACACAAACGGTAGTGCTGGTGACAAGGAAAGACTCCAGCGTTTTGGGGACAATGGTGGTGGCACAGCAGATCTCCAAGAAGGAAAGCCTGCCAAGGAAGAAATACATCGGGATCCTCAGGGGCTGCTCACTCCCCACAGAGACAAGGATGAGGCTATTCCCGTCACGGTTAGGAGAGACATGGAGCAGACAAAGACAAACAGGGCCATGTGCCACCTGGGGAGGTCACCCTGTCCTTGCTTGATTACATCTTTGTGTCCTCTGGGGCAACATACTGCCCTGTTTGGAACAGCTTTGTCATGTCCAGAAGGAATCGGCTACCCAGGCAAGAGGGAGGAACCAAAGGTGTGTTTGGGTAACTCCTTTGTCTCTGTTGGTGTCTGAGGAATAAAATCAACCCCTGCTGCCAGGCAAGGTAACCAGTTTACCCCAGAGGAAAGTCTGGCCCTGCCAGGGCGGAGGAGCAGGTAGTAGACCACAGTGAAGAGAACTTGGCAGAGCTCTGACAAACGTTTCTGGTTTGTTGGAATGGACCTTTGCCACGTAAGGGCTGACTCTTGTTGCAGCTCATTCTGTGTCTGGTAATTCCTGGGTGCATTGGTTGCCCCATTCCTAATTGCCTGCTTCAAATGTCCAAGGAGCCTGTTAGCGGAGATCTTACCACATGTCCTCGGGAAGGGAAAAAACAGTGGGTGTTTGCACCACAGAGCTAAAGTATAAGACGACACCCAGTAAGCTGAGTGGTGTCAATTGCCTCTGGTGACAATTAGGGTCAGTTTGTTTGTGTCACCATGAAATCCCTGTGCCGTGTCCTCCTGGGAAGGACCTACCGCTGTCCCTTTGGCTTCAGGAGAACCAGCCTGACGTGGGGAATCTGTCCCCTCTGTGATGCATTTCTGAGACAATGCTGGCAGGCCTTTACAGACAGGTCAGAGGATGCTACATCACATAGAATGCTCTGAGCCCTTCCTGGGGCAGCAGAAGATCCTTGTGGGAGGCACCCTACTCCCCCCTGCCTTGCACAGACTGTCTCAGTCTCCCTATGCAGCGCTGACCAAGCACAGCTGTCTGCTGCCTTCAGGAGCACACATCCACAGCAGCCATCAACGAGAAGAGGTGCTGAGCCAAGGCACTGACTCTAAGGAGGACCTGGGATCCTCCAGGGGTGGAAATCACTGAGAGGCACTATCAGGAGCATCTATGTAGCCTGTTTCTCCTATAGATCCTAAGGCTCAAGACAGAGGAGACAGGCTTGGGAACTGGAAGAGACCTCTGGCATGCTTGAAAGGTGTATGAGGTTTCCACTGTGTCCTCCCTTCAAGCACAGGATGAACAAACATCCGTCTGCAATGTCAGACGTGAAGTTGATCGTGCCTTGGAGACGGCAGGGTCACATGTTTCATAAAAGGTGAAAAGAGCTCAGCATCCTTGGCAAGAGGAGAAGAGAGGCTGAGAGGAAGAGGGACAGTACTTGGGAGTTACCCTGTAGCAGTGGGGGAAAGCCCTGGGAAAGCAAGCGGGATGATCAGAGTGAAAAGAGAGTTGCTGAAGCTTGAAAAAAATTCCGGAAGCTCAAGGTGAAGACAGGACAAAGGCAGATAAAAGCGCTCATGAAGAAGCTGAAATCGGAAGCTGAGGCAAGGCGAATGGTTTGGTGGTGGCGGCGGTGGTGTTATTTTGTTTGTGTGTATTCTCAGAAGAAGACCTTCTGCAAAACTGACTTCTGGCATGAAAACCGAGACCTCAGGGACCGTGACAAAGTGGCAAAAAATTCAGGTCTCCGGTTCCTGAGGTATATTGGGTGAGTTGTTGGCAGGATCCTGACAGAGCCTGGAAGGCTAGGCAGGGACAGTCAGAGTCTGCACGCCTTGGGGCAGCTGTTCCTTCAAGCATTTGTGATAGCCGGAGTCTTGGGATGTCCCAGGCGGGGTTTGGGCCAGACACTGTGCAGCAGCCAAGTGCAGGCAATGCAGGCAGGGAATGGGGGTGGCGAGAGAGGAGACACAGGCATTAGGGAAAGGTCTTTCTGGTGCCAAATACACCTCATGCTGTCAGTCCTGCTGTTCTCCACCCAGGACATCACATGTTGTGCCCCACTCAGGCCCAACCGTGTCTCCCCAACACCAGCCTCAGCCAACGTCTGCTATGGGTGCAGTACTCATATGCCTAGACAGTACCCAGGCGTGCCCCCAGAGAGACCATCATGTGGCAGCCTATGTCCTTCCAGCTGAGGCAGCAGCCCTACAGATGGTCAGGCTGGAGGGCGTCCTGGAGAAGTGCCTCTTCCTAATGTCCCCCTGCACTAAGTAGTGCTACACAGGGCCAGGAGGGTGATTTTTCTCTCACTTCCTCTTGTGTTAGTATCAGCAGTCTCACCCCCCAAAAACGGTACAGTAAACTCAGCTCTTTGCTGATGGCAGGAGCAAGAAAAGGAGAGTCCAGACCCACTGCTGACCAGGCAGAGAAAACCTAATATTGCTGTGGCTCAGTGAAATACCAGCTGCATTCAGTATGGCTTTGTGTTCCCAGCTCCTTTCTGGGACATGGGACCCCCAAGAACTGAATTCAAGGGAAGAGCATTGGGGCAATCTTGATCTTGACGAGGCAAGGATGGCGAGGCGCAGCCCATGGGGAAGGTTTCCTCTGTCCTACCTCCCCTTGGTCCTCTGGGCTCCGACAGCTGCCAGCAGCCAGCGGTGACAAACAGTAACTGCACTCGGAAGAACTAAACGGCCTCGGAGGACCCGATTGTGGTGCCAGTGTTGAAGCTCCTGCCGATGCTGATGCCGGTGCTGGTGCTGGTGTTGGTGCTGGTGCCGGGTGTCCCCCTCACCCCTGACGCACATGCCTAGTGCCAGCCACAGCAGTTCCTCTGGCCATAGCCCCGGCTCCTCTCTTGGTGCCTCTCAAGGCACAGCAGTAAACCTCCGCATACCTGTGCTGGGGCTGGGTGAGTCACAGGGCGCTGGATCCGTGGTCTACCACCACCGACAGGCGGGTCCAGCAGCACTTGGGATTCTTTATGACCTCTCATGGGGAATGCAGGGCCTTGGCCTGGGAGCTGACAATACTAGTAGATGAATTCAGTGGACTGTATGTTGGGCTGTGAGCAAGTGATGGTGATGCAGGTAGCCTTGGTGGTCTCCACCAACAGCTCCTGCTGCACCTGGTCTCTGCCTGCAGCAGCTGCTGAGAAAGGAGAAGGAAAGGACAAAGATTGCCAAACATCACCCAGAGAAACAGTCAAGAACAGTGACAGTGAGACAGAGACGGATTGGAATGGAAGGGGACATGTCCCCATGAAGAGGGATGGAGTGCAATCCCAGTACGGGTGTGTGGACCAAGGGCAGAAGGTTGAAATTCGAAGGAATTTGAAATCAGAAGGAATTTGAAATCGATGCATGGAAAGATGGAGAGATGGGATGCAAGTCAGATGCATGCATCTGGATGGATGGATGGATGGATGGATGGATGGATGACAAGAAGAAGAGTAGACAGGAGAGCTGGGTGTGTTACAGTGAAGGACAGAGGACAAAACTGAAGGTAATAAGAAGTATTGAAAGCAGAGGGGAAACAGTGGATGTGAGGAAAGGCAGGTGTACACGCAAGCAAACTCAAACTGATAGAGATGATGGGGATGGAAGGGATAATACTGAGCCAGACTCAGAGAGCTGGGAAAGGGGGAGCAGAGGTGGCAAAGAGACAGGGAATGGGAAAGACTCCTTGAAGAATGAGAGGGAGGAGTTGGCCCTGGCCACCCTGGGGAACACCTTGGGCACAGTCCTGGGCCCCTGCCACAACCGCCTACCCCATGCACTCAGAAGCACAGGGGTCAGCCTCGTTAGCCCTGTGCCCCAGCACTGCCACGTCCCCCACTCCGCTGCGTGCACCTCACTGGCCCCCGCCAGCCCCGGCTCTCTGCTCTGCCCACCATGTTTCCTTTTCACTGCAGATGCCCACCACCACCAGCTCCGCCCTGGGGCTGCACCCTGCACCGGTGCCAGCGCCCCTCGGGGTCTCACGAGGGCTGAGAGGGCTCAGTGTCTCTGCACAAGCACAAGTTTGTCTCCTGGGAATTGGACTCTCCTCGTGACAGCGTGACAATGAATGTGCTCATGGGTGTGCAGGGGTCAGGGAAGGCAGGGGCAGAGGGGGAATCACAGAGTCAGAACGTAGGTGCGAAGTGTACTCCCCACCTGTATGGACCAGTATGGCAGCTATTAGGAGTGAGTGTTGCTCTGCTCAAGAGAGAGAATAGACAAGGTACACGCCACGGGGTACCCTGTGGTTTTACCTGTGTGAGCACGGAGAGGACATGAAGAAGTGGGAGGGAAAACCTACCTCGGTCCTAGATGCACGGGTACATGAATTGAAAGGAAAATCAACCACAGAAGGGGGTTCTTCCAGGAAAAATGTCGCTCCAGTTTCCAGCAGGCAATTCCCCAGACAGAGCAGAAGGGCTGATCTTACTTCTGATCCTCGTGAAGGGACTTCTAATTCATTTTTACAAGAAGTGAGTAACAAATACTCTGACCAGAACTAGAGGGGCCCTGCCTCCAGCCAGGCGGAGGAGAGGGACAACCGGGTTTGCTGGACTCTGTGGATCCAATGGCCTGGCACATCAGACCCACAAGAGTATAAAGCTCTAGTAGACACCAGTGCACAGTGTACTCTAATGTCATCAAGTTAGAAAGGGGTAGAACCCATCTGTATTTCTGGTGTGACAGGGCATCCCAACAGCTAACTGTATTGGAGGCTGAAGTAAGCCTAACTGGGAGTGAGTGGCACAAACACTCCATTGTGACTGGCCCAGACGCTCCATGCGTTCTTGGCATAGATTATTTTAGGAGAGGGTATTTCAAGGACCCAAAGGGGTACCGGTGGGCCTTTGGCATAGCTGCCTTGGAGATGGAGGAAATTGAACAGTTGTCCACCTTGCCCAGTCTCTCTAAGGACCCTTTGGTTGTGGGGTGGCTGAGGGTCGAAGAACAACAGGTGCCAGTCGCTACTGCAACAGTGCACTGGCGGCAATATCGCACCAACCGAGACTCCCTGATTCCCATCCGTAAGCTGATTCGTCGACTGGAGAGCCAAGGAGCGATCAGCAGGACTCGCTCACCCTTTAACAGCCCCATACGGCCGGTGTGAAAATCTCGTGGAGAGTGGAGACCAACAGTAGACTATCGTGGCCTGAATGAAGTCACGCCGCCACTGAGTGCTGCCGTGCCAGACACGCTAGGACTTCAATACGAACTGGAGTCAAAGGCAGTCAAGTGGTATGCCACGACTGATATCGCTAATGCCTTTTTCTCAAAGCCTTTGGCAGCAGTGTGCCGGCCACAGTTTGCTTTCACTTGGAGGGGCATCCAGTACACCTGGAATCGACTGCCCCAGGGGTGGAAGCACAGCCCCACCAGTTGCCATGGACTAATCCAGACTGCACTGGAAAAGGGTGAAGCTCCGGAACACCTGCACTGCATTGATGACATCATCGTATGGGGCAACACAGCAGAAGAAGTTTTTGAGAAAGGGGAGAGAATAATCCAAATCCTTCTGAAAGCAGGTTTTGCCATAAAACAAAGTAAGGTGAAGGGACCCGCACAGGAGATTCAGTTTTCAGGAATAGAATGGCAAGATGGACGTCGTCAGATCCCAACGGATGTGATCAACAAAACAGCAGCTATGTCTCCACCAACTAGTAAACAGGAAATGCAAGCTTGCTTAGGTGTTGTAGGGTTTTGGAGAATGCAGATTCCAAACTGCAGTTTGATTGTAAGCCCTCTCTATCGAGTGACCCGGAAGAGGAATGATTTTAAATGGGGCCCTGAGCAACAACAAGCCGTTGAACAAATTAAACAGGAGATTGTTCATGCAGTAGCCCTTGGGCCAGTCCGGGCAGGACCAGATGTTAAAAATGTGCTCTACACCGCAGCCGGAGAGAATGGCCCTACCCGGAGTCTCTGGCAGAAAGTGCCTGGGGAGACCCGAGGTCGACCTCCAGGGTTTTGGAGTCAGGGATATGGAGGATCTGAGGCCCGCCATACTCCAACTGAAAAGGAGATATTAGCAGCATATGAAGGAGTTTGAGCTGCCTCAGAAGCGGCTGGTACTGAAACACAGCTCCTATTAGCACCCCGACTGCCGGTGCTGGGCTGGGTGTTCAAAGGGAAGGTCCCTTCTACACATCATGCAGCTGATGCTACATGGAGTAAGTGGGTCGCACGGATCACACAACAGGCTCAAACAGGACACCCCAGTCGTCCGGGAATTCTAGAAGTGATCACGGACTGGCCAGAAGGCAAAGATTTTGGAATGTTGCCAGAGGAGGAGGTAACGCGTACTGAAGAGGCCCCACTGTATAATAAATTGCCAGAAAATGAGAGGCAATATGCCCTGTTCACTGATGGGTCCTGTCGCATTGTAGGAAAGCGTCGAAGGTGGAAGGCGGCTGTATGGAGTCCTACACAGCAAGTTGCAGAAACTGCGGAAGGAGAAGGTGAATCGAGTCAGTTTGCAGAGGTGAAAGCCATCCAGGTGGCTTTAGACATTGCTGAACGAGGAAAATGGCCAATACTTTACCTGTATACTGACTCACGGATGGTGGCAAATGCTCTGTGGGGGTGGTTGCAGCAATGGAAGCGGAGTAACTGGCAGCGCAGAGGTAAACCCATCTGGGCTGCTGCATTGTGGCAAGATATTGCTGCCCAGCTAGAGAAGCTGGTTGTGAAAGTACGTCATGTAGACGCTCGTGTACCTAAGAGTCGGGCCACTGAAGAACATCAAAACAACCAACAGGTAGACAAGGCTGCTAAGATTGAAGTGGCTCAGGTAGATCTGGACTGGCAGCATAAGGGTGAATTATTTATGGCTCGGTGGGCCCATGACACCTCAGGCCATCAGGGAAGAGATGCAACATATAGATGGGCTCGTGATCGCGGGGTGGACCTGACCATGGATGCACAGGTTATCCATGAATGTGAAACATGTGCTGCAATTAAGCAAGCCAAGCAGTTAAAGCCCCTTTGGTATGGAGGACGCTGGCTGAAATATAAATATGGGGAGGCCTGGCAGATTGACTATATCACACTCCCACAAACGCGCCAAGGCAAGCGCCATGTGCTTACAATGGTGGAAGCAACCACTGGCTGGCTGGAAACATATCCCGTGCCCCATGCCACTGCCCGGAACACTATCCTGGGCCTTGAGAAGCAAGTCTTATGGTGACATGGCACTCCAGAAAGAACCGAGTCAGACAACGGGACTCATTTCTGACGCAACCTCATAGACACCTGGGCCAAAGACATGGCACTGAGTGGGTATATCACATCCCCTGTCATGCACCAGCCCCCGGAAAAATTGAACAATACAATGGATTGTTAAAGACTACATTGAGAGCAATGGGGGGTGGGACCTTCAAACACTGGGATACACATTTAGCAAAGGCCACCTGGTTAGTCAACACTAGAGGCTCTGCGAATCGGGCTGGCCCTGCCCAACCCGAACTTTTACGTACTGTAGAAGAGGATAAAGTCCCTGCAGTGCATATAAACAATATGCTAGGGAAGACAGTCTGGGTTACTCCTGCCTCAGGCAAAGGCAAACTCATTTGTGGGATTGCTTTTGCTCAGGGACCTGGGTACACTTGGTGGGTGATGTGGAAGGATGGGGAAGTCTGATGTGTGCCTCAAGGGGATTTGACATTAGGTGAGAATAGCCAATAAATTAAATTGTATGATGTTGATTGCTATATAATCCTGCCACTGTATGTCATTATTACTGTAATTGTTACATGCTATATCAATGGCACTACAGTGAGATCACTTAGATTAACGAAGAATGAAATTTGATAAAACCAAGTGAAGTGCAGTAGTGATAGAACCAGAATTGACTTCAGCATGCTACAATCCAACGCTACACACCATCCTCCTGCTGCGCCCAATGTCACCCGCCCGCCGCGCCGCACTGCACTGAAGCCCGATCCCGCTCTGCCGACTGAGCGGACTTCACACCATCCCTCCTGCCCCGACAGACTGTTATGACAGATGGAGCCCAAAGTCATGGACTGAATGAACTCAACAGACATTTTATAGGGATGGCCCACAGACTAAGGGAATGATAGCTGTGTGTGTATATATATATCAAAGGACAGGAAAGGTGATGGTGATTAATTGGGATGTATTGGAAAGTGTGGGATGTGAGCATGATGGAAATGGTATAGAATAAGGGGTGGACACTGTCCTGGTTTTGGCTGGGATAGAGTTAATTTTACTCTTAGTAGCTGGTATAGTGCTGTGTTTTGGATTTAGTAGGAAAATAATGGGGCTAACACACCAATGGTTTTAGTTGTTGCTAAGTAGTGTTTCTACGAAGTCAAGGATTTTTCAGCTTCTCGTGCCCAGCCAGCAAGAGGGCTGGAGGGGCACAAGAAGCTGGGAGGGGACACAGCCAGGACAGCTGACCCAAACTGGCCAAAGGAATATTCCGTACCATATGACATCATGCCCAGTATATAAACTGGGGGGAGCTGGCCGGGAGGGGTGGATTGCTGCTTGGGAACTAAATGGGCATTGGTTGGCGAGTGCTGAGCAATTGCATTGTGCATCACTTGTTTTGTAGATTCTAATTCATGTATTATTATGACTGTCGTATTATTATTATTGTTATCATTATTATTATTTTCCTTCCTCTCCGTCCTATTAGACTGTCTTTATCTCAACCCACGAGTTTTACTTCTTTTCGATTCTCTCCCGCATCCCACCGGGTGGGGAGGAGTGAGTGAGCGGCTGCATGGTGCTTACATGCCGGCTGGGGTTAAACCATGACAGGGCTGAACATCAAAGCAGTCATCAGCTCTTTGCCTCTCCCTGTGCAACACACAGTGTTTCTCTCCTTCCACTCAGAGCACAGCGACATCAGGCTCTGTGTTCCTTTAAATCAGTACCTGTTTGGTCCAAGGTCTCAGCCCCTGTCTGACACAACACCAGGTCGATGAGCTGTACAAGTACAATTGGCATTGGCTTGGACACGACGGAGGGCTGCGTCCCACCCCAGAAAGCACCAACACTTCACTGGAAGCAGTTCCATTCAGACACGGCCTGCACAAGGTGGGCAGGAATCCTCAGCCTTTCTCCAGGTCCATAAAGCAAACCCCATCCTTTTGAACTCTCTAGCAGCTGTGTCCTGGCCTGGAGAGGCACGGATTGGGAACTGCCAGCCTCGCTGAGGCATTCCCAATGTTGTTCAACTGAATTAAACTAAGGGTGCAAAGCGGTGTGAAATGGTCCTTGTTGGGGCTTGGAATCAGCAGCAGCAGAGTGTGAGCTTTGGAGGGGCAGGTGAAGGAGAGTTCAGGAGGCAGGGGCTGCATTTCAGTGCCTCTTTCCTGGACAGATCTCTAGCAGGCTGGTGCCATCACCATTCAGCTGCACTTGGGCTCCTTCTTACGCGGGGAACCTGCTGCTCTGCAGTTCTCATGAACAGAGCAGTGGAGAGTGTCCCTGCCATGAGCAACACAGTCTGTTTCTGAGGAGGGACACAAAAGCACACACATAAGCTCATGTACATCGACGTGGAATCATGAACATATTCTTGCACTGGCATGCATTCATACAAACCCAGCTGCTCACAAGGGCACAAAGGACGCGAACATACATAGGAACACAACCAACTGTGGACTCTGCCGAGGACAGCTGGGGACAACCGCAGCGGGGCTAGAGCATTCTGGGGAAGGAGAAGGCCCCAGGCATGCCCATGGCATTGTTTGTGTACTCACAGACTGCACAGAGAGGGGATGAGTCAAAACCGGCCAGAAATTTTTCCTGAGGGCAGTGTTAGGCAGGATGGGGTCAAAAGCTAGCAGCACAATGCACACATCTGGGGAGGCAACCACAAGGGACCATCGGGGTGAGCTGAGGAGGGAGGGAAAGAGAAGGATAGTGTACGTCCTCATGCACAGGAGCCCATGGCATCCAGCTGAGGATTGCTGGAGCTTCTTCCTGAGAATGGCACTTGAAACAGCCCCACCGGAGTGATCCAGGCTGATGTCAATTGCCTGCTCTGGACCCACCCAGCACTTGAGCTGAGGCTTCTGCCCGCACTGCTGCATTCCTGCCTGAGAAATCCTGGGGCCTTTCATCCCAGAGCTCACAAGAAGCCTTCACTGGGGCATGGGCATGGCCCAAACCTGGAAATGAAAAGGCAGCGGTGCAGGAAATGAAAGCACAGCCCGTATCATTAGCTGCGATGGTTTGCATTCAAGATGAGCTTGTCAGAAAATTGGTACCTCTGCAAAGGGTGCCTCTGGTCCTGCGGCGATGAAGGACCAGTATAAAAGGCAGCCCAAGTCCCTGCTCTCTCATCCACTTCTCTTGCCTCCTTCTCCTTGGGAACCAGGTGAGTCTTGAAACCCCTTCTCCTCCTCTTCCAAAGGGAGATCTCCACTTGATGGACATCTCAGCTGATGCTGGCTTTGTCATATGTTGGGGCTTGGAGCGCCTTGTCATGACAGAGGGAAGCGGGGAGAAGGTCTGCTTAGAGAAAGGCTGGGACGTGCCTTTGGTGGCTTTTGGTTTACGCAGTAGGAGAGAGCTTCCTTGGGTCAGGCTGCTCTTTGCAGGACCCTAGCCAGATGAGGCAATGAAGACTGTGTGGTTCCTGGCACAGCCTCCAGCTTCCCACTCACTGGTGGCCTTGGCTCCTTTGGGACAGGGTAACCAGGCTGCTCCTCACCCACGCCTGTGCTCTGCTTCCTCTCTGCCCTCTCTCCCAGGTGCACCTCTGGAACTGAGACATGTCCTGCTCCAACCAGTGCCAGCCCTGCCAGCCCTGCGGCCCGACCCCGCTGGCCAACAGCTGCAATGAGCCCTGTGTCAGGCAATGCCAGAACTCCACTGTCGTCATCGAGCCCTCCCCCGTGGTGGTGACCCTGCCCGGCCCCATCCTCAGCTCCTTCCCGCAGAACACCGTTGTGGGCTCCTCCACCTCCGCTGCTGTTGGCAGCATCCTCAGCTCTGAGGGAGTGCCCATCACCTCTGGGAGCTTTAACCTCTCTGGCATTTCCAGCCGCTACTGTGGCAGAAGGTGCCTCCTCTGATCAAGACGTTGGGAAAGCCCCACGGAGACATCTTGAGGAACTCAGAACATGGTGCTGGGCAGCGGATGGATCTTTTGGATGTTGTTTGCAGGATAGCTGACTGACCTTGTCTTTCTCTCCCTTTTCATTGTTTGCTTTGGTTCCCCTGGGCTGCAAAGTCCTCCCAAGGCCAGCCTGGTGGGGGCCATTTGGCTTCTCCCCCTTTGTGGGGCAGGCAGACAAACATCATGCAGGAACTATGCCACAGCCAAGGAGCGCAGACTCTCTGCTGCCCTCGGTGCTCCCTGCACTGCTGACTTCCACTTGGAGTGACTTCCCTTCCCTCTTTCGTCTCATTAAAGTTCTGCTGCATTCAAGCCTGGCCTCCATGTGGTCCTTCCCTCCGTGGACACTCCCCAAGCTGCCAAAGGAGAAAGGTGTTGCTCTGGGGTGGAAGGGGGTGAGGGCACAAGGAGACCCTTCTCCATTCACAGAGGAATGGGAGGTTGGGGCACCATGCAGGGGTGCCTCTTTTGGGTACTGTCCCTTGGAGCTGAGGAAGACAGCCCTGGCTGCTCTCTGCCACTGACCATGAGGCCTTGCCTTGCTGTGTCTCTGCCCACAAATGCCCAGAAAGGCAGGAGGCCCTGAGGGGTCAGCAGCCCCATGAGCTCTTGAGGAAGGGCGTTCCTCTTGTTATGGCCGGAGCTGTGCTGGGATGGTGGGCAGTGGGTGTGGGGGTCCTGGAGATGCTTTGCTCTGCAGAATAGCAGGAGTGGTAATGCAGGAAACAGCCTTTGGGAACGCCGACGGCTTCTACTCCACCTTCCTCTCCCCTCCACCGCCCAATCTAGGGGCCATGGCCAGCAGGCATGGGCAGGAGTAACAGGGACATGCTAGTACGAGGAGTAGCTGCTGACTGTGGAAATTGGAGCTAAGCGTGTGGGAGCTGAGGGCAGTCAGCACAGACATGGGGACAGTGAAACGGTGTGTTTCTGAGGGAGATCAAATGGCTCTGATACAGAGCATGTAGGAGAACGTGAAGATCAGCAAGGACGAGGGTACCAGGTGCACTTCCCAAGAGAGCTGCAGGCGGGCTCAGAGCTCTTGACTGCTTCATTGGTCCCCCCAGAGAATTTGTGCTCAGGAATTGTCTGCCATTCTGGGGGCATAGGCTTTCTTAACATGTAAATCTCATCCCTTCTGCATCTCCGGCCCCAAGACATGTCCTGCTCCAACCAGTGCCAGCCCTGCCAGCCCTGCGGCCCGACCCCGCTGGCCAACAGCTGCAATGAGGCCTGTGTCAGGCAGTGCCAGGACTCCACTGTCATCCTCCAGTCCTCTCCAATGGTGGTGACCCTGCCCGGCCCCATCCTCAGCTCCTTCCCGCAGAACACCGTTGTGGGCTCCTCCACCTCTGCTGCTGTTGGCAGCATCCTCAGCTCTGAGGGAGTGCCCATCACCTGTGGGTGCTGTGACCTTTGTGGCATTTGCAGCTGCTGCAGTGTCAGAAGGTGCCTCCCCTGCTCAAGCTACTGGACATAGCTCTTGGGAAGCCCCCCAGGAGCTACAGACGTAGTGCTGGACAAAGAATGGATCTTCAGGCCATTGCTTTCACAGAAATTCACTATCCTCAACACCTTCTGCAAATGCTGGCAGGAAGGGGCCAGCCTGGGTTTAGCTGAAAACATGGACCGTGTCTCTCCATTCATTCTTCCCCCTACTTCTTTCTTTCGCTCTTCTTTCTTTTCTTCTGCTCCCCTGGACTGCAAGGTTCTCCAAATGCAGCCTTCACTCTGTGGGAAAGGCAGACAGATGCCCTGCATGAACTTCACCAGGGCAAAAGGGCGCAGACTCTCGCTCGCCCCTGGTGATCCTTGCACCGAGGGCCTGTGCTTGGAGTGACCTCGATTCCCTCTTTCGACTCATTACAGATTTCTGCATCCCAGCCTGGGATGGTCCTTTCCTCCATGTATGCCCTCCCAAGCTGCTCCGGGAAAATGGCTTTGCTCTTGGCAGGGGATAGGATGGGGGTATAAAGAGATCCTTCACAACTCCCAGAAGAATGGGCGGTTGGGACACACTGCAGAGGGTCCTCTTTGGGGCACTACCCTGTGGCAGTATGCAAAACAACCCTAGCTACCCCAGGGCAAGTGGCAGTCAGCCCTTGCCTTGCGGCGTCTCTGCCCAGACGTACCCCTACAGGTCCTGCAAACAAGGAGCACAACCTCTGCTATCCTCACGTGAGAAGCTATGACTCTGTGGGAGGCCATGGAGGCAAGCCACCCTGCAGGCTCATGGGAATGGGGCACTTCTTGCTCTGGTCAGTGCTGTGCTGGGGAAGGAGGAGAGGACAGAAGATGTCCCCAAAGGATGGCGGGAGTGCGGCTGGGTGGCATAGCCTCTGGGATGGCCCGCGGCCTCACCTCCGCCTTCTCCTCCCCTCCATTGCCCAATCTAGGGCCATGGCCAGCACACACGGGCACGGGCAGCAGGGATCGGTCCCCCATGCAGCCCTACCACCACCCCTACAGCACTTGGCAGGGCCCAGGTTTTGGCAGGCATGCAGGGCTGACATCATTCACAAGGCAGTATTGGGATTAACCGCTGGGTCACACACTGGCGTCCCTGGGAACCCAACACCCCCATGGGCCACGGCAGTCCAAGGACAGTAACCAGTGCCCACAGCCCCAGCACTGCTCCGTGGTGCCTTGTCATCCCCAAGCGTGGATGGAGCAGCTTTGCTCGGGCCCAGGATCTCTAAGGCCCTGCTATGTCAGGACCAGCTCTGCTCCAGAAAAGCTCTGGGCGAGAGCTGGTCACACTAGCCCCCTTGAGATGTGGAGGTGACAATGGGACACACTCAGCAGTATCTGTGAGCTGTCTATGGCAGGCAACTTTTGTTCACGAGGGTCCCTCTTGCTTTGACTGATGTTCGTGGGCACTGCTTTGATCCAAAGCACATTCAGAGGCCTCAGTCAGGAAGAGCTTGATGGACAGAACACATCCACCCACCCACCTGCCCACCCACTCATCCATGCATCGACAAAGGGCCCTGTGGAAATTGCCCTTTCCCCAGCTGGGAATTTGAAATGCAAGCATACGTCCTTTTCTTCTGGAGGGTCAGCTTGCCAAGTCCTTTGTCGACATCCCCTCCTCTTGCCTGATTGCCCAACGGTGACCGTGTAAGGCAAGCTCTGCAGGCCGCAGTGCCACAAAATGTCTGTTCCCTGTGCATACCTGTTGGAAATCCTTGCTTTTCAGCCATCCTTTCACAGTGTATAGATGGTGGGTAACAGGGCTGATGGCAGCGTGGCACAGAGTGTCCCTGCAGAAAGTTGGGCCCTCCAACGTCCCCCATTCCGCTTCCTTCCCATGGCAGGCTCCTGCCATTCATCTTCCCTGAGTTTCTGTGAAGGACATCTGGCTTCACTCTTGATGCAGACATTTAGGTATTTTTTTTCTGTGACCCTTCAAAATTTCTTTTTCAACCTCCACCCTCAGCTCAAGGTAGTGATTAAAAGGCTGGCACCTCTCAGGCATCTACAGTTCCCTGAATGCAGAGGAGGAGCTGCTGAAGGCAAAGCTAAGCTCAAAACAGGGGCTGAGGCACATAGGGCCCAACAGACCAGGGGAGGTTCCCTGCACATTCTTCCTGCTGGAGATTTGGGGGAGAGCCACTGAACCCCTCCATCTCTGTGGCCACTGGACACGTTCTTGCCGTGCCCACACCTCACCTCCTCCCACACAAGACCCGCACTGCTGCCACTGAGTGAATTGCCAATACCTGGGCAATCCAGTTCCTCACCCTGCCTGGGACTCCCAGGGTCCCCCACTCTCTCTCTGCCCCACAGGCAGCCCCAGGGCACAAGCACCAGTCCTGTCCTGGGGACGCAGCGGCACATGCAGGCACCAGCCCAACCGCAGAGCACGCATTGGGGCATCCCCCACTAGCACCCATCTGCCCAACAACCCCAGCACCTCTGAGCCAGGCTGGGCAATAGCTTTGCTTGTGGCGCACTTGTCCAGCACAGCCCATGCCCGTGCTGGCTCAGCATCACAGTAAAAACGGCCAAAAACCTCCTTGGTGCAAAAAGGATGCCGCAAGCAGCCGAGCCACCTGGGGGAAGATGACGACAACAAAGCCCACTGCCCACACTCCCAGCGCTGGAAGGAAATAGACTTTCTTCATCATGGTAGCATTTTTTACAGTGCCAATTACATACGGCAAAGTAAGGGTTAAAGGACATGGCTGAGAGGATCAGGAACTCAGTCATACCCAGGAAGAAGTGGAAAAATGACTGTGCCAGGCAGCAGGAAACACAAACGGTAGTGCTGGTGACAAGGAAAGACTCCAGCGTTTTGGGGACAATGGTGGTGGCACAGCAGATCTCCAAGAAGGAAAGCCTGCCAAGGAAGAAATACATCGGGATCCTCAGGGGCTGCTCACTCCCCACAGAGACAAGGATGAGGCTATTCCCGTCACGGTTAGGAGAGACATGGAGCAGACAAAGACAAACAGGGCCATGTGCCACCTGGGGAGGTCACCCTGTCCTTGCTTGATTACATCTTTGTGTCCTTCGGGGCAACATACTGCCCTGTTTGGAACAGCTTTGTCATGTCCAGAAGGAATCGGCTACCCAGGCAAGAGGGAGGAACCAAAGGTGTGTTTGGGTAACTCCTTTGTCTCTGTTGGTGTCTGAGGAATAAAATCAACCCCTGCTGCCAGGCAAGGTAACCAGTTTACCCAGAGGAAAGTCTGGCCCTGCCAGGGCGGAGGAGCAGGTAGTAGACCACAGTGAAGAGAACTTGGCAGAGCTCTGACAAACGTTTCTGGTTTGTTGGAATGGACCTTTGCCACGTAAGGGCTGACTCTTGTTGCAGCTCATTCTGTGTCTGGTAATTCCTGGGTGCATTGGTTGCCCCATTCCTAATTGCCTGCTTCAAATGTCCAAGGAGCCTGTTAGCGGAGATCTTACCACATGTCCTCGGGAAGGGAAAAAACAGTGGGTGGAGCTGATGTGTTTGCACCACAGAGCTAAAGTATAAGACGACACCCAGTAAGCTGAGTGGGCAATGCCTCTGGTGACACTTAGCGTCAGTTTGTTTGTGTCACCATGAAATCCCTGTGCCATGTCCTCCTGGGAAGGACCTACAGCTGTCCCTTTGGCTTCAGGAGAACCAGCCTGACGTGGGGAATCTGTCCCCTCTGTGATGCATTTCTGAGACAATGCTGGCAGGCCTTTATAGACAGGTCAGAGGATGCTACATCACATAGAATGCTCTGAGCCCTTCCTGGGGCAGCAGAAGATCCTTGTGGGAGGCACCCTACTCCCCCCCTGCCTTGCACAGACTGTCTCAGCCTCCCTATGCAGCGCTGACCAAGCACAGCTGTCTGCTGCCTTCAGGAGCACACATCCACAGCAGCCATCAACGAGAAGAGGTGCTGAGCCAAGGCACTGACTCTAAGGAGGACCTGGGATCCTCCAGGGGTGGAAATCACTGAGAGGCACTATCAGGAGCATCTATGTAGCCTGTTTCTCCTATAGATCCTAAGGCTCAAGACAGAGGAGACAGGCTTGGGAACTGGAAGAGACCTCTGGCATGCTTGAAAGGTGTATGAGGTTTCCACTGTGTCCTCCCTTCAAGCACAGGATGAACAAACATCCGTCTGCAATGTCAGACGTAAAGTTGATCGTGCCTTGGAGACGGCAGGGTCACATGTTTCATAAAAGGTGAAAAGAGCTCAGCATCCTTGGCAAGAGGAGAAGAGAGGCTGAGAGGAAGAGGGACAGTACTTGGGAGTTACCCTGTAGCAGTGGGGGAAAGCCCTGGGAAAGCAAGCGGGATGATCAGAGTGAAAAGAGAGTTGCTGAAGCTTGAAAAAAATTCCGGAAGCTCAAGGTGAAGACAGGACAAAGGCAGATAAAAGCGCTCATGAAGAAGCTGAAATCGGAAGCTGAGGCAAGGCGAATGGTTTGGTGGTGGCGGCGGTGGTGTTATTTTGTTTGTGTGTATTCTCAGAAGAAGACCTTCTGCAAAACTGACTTCTGGCATGAAAACCGAGACCTCAGGGACCGTGACAAAGTGGCAAAAAATTCAGGTCTCCGGTTCCTGAGGTATATTGGGTGAGTTGTTGGCAGGATCCTGACAGAGCCTGGAAGGCTAGGCAGGGACAGTCAGAGTCTGCACGCCTTGGGGCAGCTGTTCCTTCAAGCATTTGTGATAGCCGGAGTCTTGGGATGTCCCAGGCGGGGTTTGGGGCCAGACACTGTGCAGCAGCCAAGTGCAGGCAATGCAGGCAGGGAATGGGGGTGGCGAGAGAGGAGACACAGGCATTAGGGAAAGGTCTTTCTGGTGCCAAATACACCTCATGCTGTCAGTCCTGCTGTTCTCCACCCAGGACATCACATGTTGTGCCCCACTCAGGCCCAACCGTGTCTCCCCAACACCAGCCTCAGCCAACGTCTGCTATGGGTGCAGTACTCATATGCCTAGACAGTACCCAGGCGTGCCCCCAGAGAGACCATCATGTGGCAGCCTATGTCCTTCCAGCTGAGGTAGCAGCCCTACAGATGGTCAGGCTGGAGGGCGTCCTGGAGAAGTGCCTCTTCCTAATGTCCCCCTGCACTAAGTAGTGCTACACAGGGCCAGGAGGGTGATTTTCCTCTCACTTCCTCTTGTGTTAGTATCAGCAGTCTCACCCCCCAAAAACGGTACAGTAAACTCAGCTCTTTGCTGATGGCAGGAGCAAGAAAAGGAGAGTCCAGACCCACTGCTGACCAGGCAGAGAAAACCTAATATTGCTGTGGCTCAGTGAAATACCAGCTGCATTCAGTATGGCTTTGTGTTCCCAGCTCCTTTCTGGGACATGGGACCCCCAAGAACTGAATTCAAGGGAAGAGCATTGGGGCAATCTTGATCTTGACGAGGCAAGGATGGCGAGGCGCAGCCCATGGGGAAGGTTTCCTCTGTCCTACCTCCCCTTGGTCCTCTGGGCTCCGACAGCTGCCAGCAGCCAGCGGTGACAAACAGTAACTGCACTCGGAAGAACTAAACGGCCTCGGAGGACCCGATTGTGGTGCCAGTGTTGAAGCTCCTGCCGATGCTGATGCCGGTGCTGGTGCTGGTGTTGGTGCTGGTGCCGGGTGTCCCCCTCACCCTGACGCACATGCCTAGTGCCAGCCACAGCAGTTCCTCTGGCCATAGCCCCGGCTCCTCTCTTGGTGCCTCTCAAGGCACAGCAGTAAACCTCCGCATACCTGTGCTGGGGCTGGGCGAGTCACAGGGCGCTGGATCCGTGGTCTACCACCACCGACAGGCGGGTCCAGCAGCACTTGGGATTCTTTATGACCTCTCATGGGGAATGCAGGGCCTTGGCCTGGGAGCTGACAATACTAGTAGATGAATTCAGTGGACTGTATGTTGGGCTGTGAGCAAGTGATGGTGATGCAGGTAGCCTTGGTGGTCTCCACCAACAGCTCCTGCTGCACCTGGTCTCTGCCTGCAGCAGCTGCTGAGAAAGGAGAAGGAAAGGACAAAGATTGCTAAACATCACCCAGAGAAACAGTCAAGAACAGTGACAGTGAGACAGAGACGGATTGGAATGGAAGGGACATGTCCCCATGAAGAGGGATGGAGTGCAATCCCAGTACGGGTGTGTGGACCAAGGGCAGAAGGTTGAAATTCGAAGGAATTTGAAATCAGAAGGAATTTGAAATCGATGCATGGAAAGATGGAGAGATGGGATGCAAGTCAGATGCATGCATCTGGATGGATGGATGGATGGATGGATGGATGGATGGATGGATGACAAGAAGAAGAGTAGACAGGAGAGCTGGGTGTGTTACAGTGAAGGACAGAGGACAAAACTGAAGGTAATAAGAAGTATTGAAAGCAGAGGGGAAACAGTGGATGTGAGGAAAGGCAGGTGTACACGCAAGCAAACTCAAACTGATAGAGATGATGGGGATGGAAGGGATAATACTGAGCCAGACTCAGAGAGCTGGGAAAGGGGGAGCAGAGGTGGCAAAGAGACAGGGAATGGGAAAGACTCCTTGAAGAATGAGAGGGAGGAGTTGGCCCTGGCCACCCTGGGGAACACCTTGGGCACAGTCCTGGGCCCCTGCCACAACCGCCTACCCCATGCACTCAGAAGCACAGGGGTCAGCCTCGTTAGCCCTGTGCCCCAGCACTGCCACGTCCCCCACTCCGCTGCGTGCACCTCACTGGCCCCCGCCAGCCCCGGCTCTCTGCTCTGCCCACCATGTTTCCTTTTCACTGCAGATGCCCACCACCACCAGCTCCGCCCTGGGCTGCACCCTGCACCGGTGCCAGCGCCCCTCGGGGTCTCACGAGGGCTGAGAGGGCTCAGTGTCTCTGCACAAGCACAAGTTTGTCTCCTGGGAATTGGACTCTCCTCGTGACAGCGTGACAATGAATGTGCTCATGGGTGTGCAGGGGTCAGGGAAGGCAGGGGCAGAGGGGGAATCACAGAGTCAGAACGTAGGTGCGAAGTGTACTCCCCACCTGTATGGACCAGTATGGCAGCTATTAGGAGTGAGTGTTGCTCTGCTCAAGAGAGAGAATAGACAAGGTACACGCCACGGGGTACCCTGTGGTTTTACCTGTGTGAGCACGGAGAGGACATGAAGAAGTGGGAGGGAAAACCTACCTCGGTCCTAGATGCACGGGTACATGAATTGAAAGGAAAATCAACCACAGAAGGGGGTTCTTCCAGGAAAAATGTCGCTCCAGTTTCCAGCAGGCAATTCCCCAGACAGAGCAGAAGGGCTGATCTTACTTCTGATCCTCGTGAAGGGACTTCTAATTCATTTTTACAAGAAGTGAGTAACAAATACTCTGACCAGAACTAGAGGGCCCTGCCTCCAGCCAGGCGGAGGAGAGGGACAACCGGGTTTGCTGGACTCTGTGGATCCAATGGCCTGGCACATCAGACCCACAAGAGTATAAAGCTCTAGTAGACACCAGTGCACAGTGTACTCTAATGTCATCAAGTTAGAAAGGGGTAGAACCCATCTGTATTTCTGGTGTGACAGGGCATCCCAACAGCTAACTGTATTGGAGGCTGAAGTAAGCCTAACTGGGAGTGAGTGGCACAAACACTCCGTTGTGACTGGCCCAGACGCTCCATGCGTTCTTGGCATAGATTATTTTAGGAGAGGGTATTTCAAGGACCCAAAGGGGTACCGGTGGGCCTTTGGCATAGCTGCCTTGGAGATGGAGGAAATTGAACAGTTGTCCACCTTGCCCAGTCTCTCTAAGGACCCTTTGGTTGTGGGGTGGCTGAGGGTCGAAGAACAACAGGTGCCAGTCACTACTGCAACAGTGCACTGGCGGCAATATCGCACCAACCGAGACTCCCTGATTCCCATCCGTAAGCTGATTCGTCGACTGGAGAGCCAAGGAGCGATCAGCAGGACTCGCTCACCCTTTAACAGCCCCATACGGCCGGTGTGAAAATCTCGTGGAGAGTGGAGACCAACAGTAGACTATCGTGGCCTGAATGAAGTCACGCCGCCACTGAGTGCTGCCGTGCCAGACACGCTAGGACTTCAATACGAACTGGAGTCAAAGGCAGTCAAGTGGTATGCCACGACTGATATCGCTAATGCCTTTTTCTCAAAGCCTTTGGCAGCAGTGTGCCGGCCACAGTTTGCTTTCACTTGGAGGGGCATCCAGTACACCTGGAATCGACTGCCCCAGGGGTGGAAGCACAGCCCCACCAGTTGCCATGGACTAATCCAGACTGCACTGGAAAAGGGTGAAGCTCCGGAACACCTGCACTGCATTGATGACATCATCGTATGGGGCAACACAGCAGAAGAAGTTTTTGAGAAAGGGGAGAGAATAATCCAAATCCTTCTGAAAGCAGGTTTTGCCATAAAACAAAGTAAGGTGAAGGGACCCGCACAGGAGATTCAGTTTTCAGGAATAGAATGGCAAGATGGATGTCGTCAGATCCCAACGGATGTGATCAACAAAACAGCAGCTATGTCTCCACCAACTAGTAAACAGGAAATGCAAGCTTGCTTAGGTGTTGTAGGGTTTTGGAGAATGCAGATTCCAAACTGCAGTTTGATTGTAAGCCCTCTCTATCGAGTGACCCGGAAGAGGAATGATTTTAAATGGGGCCCTGAGCAACAACAAGCCGTTGAACAAATTAAACAGGAGATTGTTCATGCAGTAGCCCTTGGGCCAGTCCGGGCAGGACCAGATGTTAAAAATGTGCTCTACACCGCAGCCGGAGAGAATGGCCCTACCCGGAGTCTCTGGCAGAAAGCGCCTGGGAGACCCGAGGTCGACCTCCAGGGTTTTGGAGTCAGGGATATGGAGGATCTGAGGCCGCCATACTCCAACTGAAAAGGAGATATTAGCAGCATATGAAGGAGTTTGAGCTGCCTCAGAAGCGGCTGGTACTGAAACACAGCTCCTATTAGCACCCCGACTGCCGGTGCTGGGCTGGGTGTTCAAAGGGAAGGTCCCTTCTACACATCATGCAGCTGATGCTACATGGAGTAAGTGGGTCGCACGGATCACACAACAGGCTCAAACAGGACACCCCAGTCGTCCGGGAATTCTAGAAGTGATCACGGACTGGCCAGAAGGCAAAGATTTTGGAATGTTGCCAGAGGAGGAGGTAACGCGTACTGAAGAGGCCCCACTGTATAATAAATTGCCAGAAAATGAGAGGCAATATGCCCTGTTCACTGATGGGTCCTGTCGCATTGTAGGAAAGCGTCGAAGGTGGAAGGCGGCTGTATGGAGTCCTACACAGCAAGTTGCAGAAACTGCGGAAGGAGAAGGTGAATCGAGTCAGTTTGCAGAGGTGAAAGCCATCCAGGTGGCTTTAGACATTGCTGAACGAGGAAAATGGCCAATACTTTACCTGTATACTGACTCACGGATGGTGGCAAATGCTCTGTGGGGGTGGTTGCAGCAATGGAAGCGGAGTAACTGGCAGCGCAGAGGTAAACCCATCTGGGCTGCTGCATTGTGGCAAGATATTGCTGCCCAGCTAGAGAAGCTGGTTGTGAAAGTACGTCATGTAGACGCTCGTGTACCTAAGAGTCGGGCCACTGAAGAACATCAAAACAACCAACAGGTAGACAAGGCTGCTAAGATTGAAGTGGCTCAGGTAGATCTGGACTGGCAGCATAAGGGTGAATTATTTATGGCTCGGTGGGCCCATGACACCTCAGGCCATCAGGGAAGAGATGCAACATATAGATGGGCTCGTGATCGCGGGGTGGACCTGACCATGGATGCACAGGTTATCCATGAATGTGAAACATGTGCTGCAATTAAGCAAGCCAAGCAGTTAAAGCCCTTTGGTATGGAGGACGCTGGCTGAAATATAAATATGGGGAGGCCTGGCAGATTGACTATATCACACTCCCACAAACGCGCCAAGGCAAGCGCCATGTGCTTACAATGGTGGAAGCAACCACTGGCTGGCTGGAAACATATCCCGTGCCCCATGCCACTGCCCGGAACACTATCCTGGGCCTTGAGAAGCAAGTCTTATGGTGACATGGCACTCCAGAAAGAACCGAGTCAGACAACGGGACTCATTTCTGACGCAACCTCATAGACACCTGGGCCAAAGACATGGCACTGAGTGGTATATCACATCCCTGTCATGCACCAGCCCCCGGAAAAATTGAACGATACAATGGATTGTTAAAGACTACATTGAGAGCAATGGGGTGGGACCTTCAAACATTGAGGATACCACATTTAGCAAAGGCCACCTGGTTAGTCAACACTAGAGGCTCTGCGAATCGGGCTGGCCCTGCCCAACCCGAAACTTTTACGTACTGTAGAAGAGGATAAAGTCCCTGCAGTGCATATAAACAATATGCTAGGGAAGACAGTCTGGGTTACTCCTGCCTCAGGCAAAGGCAAACTCATTGTGGGATTGCTTTTGCTCAGGGACCTGGGTACACTTGGTGGGGTGATGTGGAAGATGGGAAGTCTGATGTGTGCCTCAAGGGGATTTGACATTAGGTGAGAATAGCCAATAAATTAAATTGTATGATGTTGATTGCTATATAATCCTGCCACTGTATGTCATTATTACTGTAATTGTTACATGCTATATCAATGGACTACAGTGAGAATCACTTAGATTAACAAGAATGAATTTGATAAAACCAAGTGAAGTGCAGTAGTGATAGAACCAGAATTGACTTCAGCATGCTACAATCCAACGCTACACACCATCCTCCTGCTGCGCCCATGTCACCCGCCCGCCGCGCCGCACTGCACTGAAGCCGATCCCGCTCTGCCGACTGAGCGGACTTCACACCATCCCTCCTGCCCCGACAGACTGTTATGACAGATGGAGCCCAAAGTCATGGACTGAATGAACTCAACAGACATTTTATAGGGATGGCCCACAGACTAAGGGAATGATAGCTGTGTGTGTATATATATATCAAAGGACAGGAAAGTGATGGTGATTAATTGGGATGTATTGGAAAGTGTGGGATGTGAGCATGATGAAATGGTATAGAATAAGGGGTGGACACTGTCTGGTTTTGGCTGGATAGAGTTAATTTTACTCTTAGTAGCTGGCTATAGTGCTGTGTTTTGGATTTAGTAGGAAAATAATGGGGCTAACACACCAATGGTTTTAGTTGTTGCTAAGTAGTGTTTCTACGAAGTCAAGGATTTTTCAGCTTCTCGTGCCCAGCCAGCAAGGGGCTGGAGGGGCACAAGAAGCTGGGAGGGGACACAGCCAGGACAGCTGACCCAAACTGGCCAAAGGAATATTCCGTACCATATGACATCATGCCCAGTATATAAACTGGGGGGAGCTGGCCGGGAGGGGTGGATTGCTGCTTGGGAACTAAATGGGCATTGGTTGGCGAGTGCTGAGCAATTGCATTGTGCATCACTTGTTTTGTAGATTCTAATTCATGTATTATTATGACTGTCGTATTATTATTGTTATCATTATTATTATTTTCCTTCCTCTCCGTCCTATTAGACTGTCTTTATCTCAACCCACGAGTTTTACTTCTTTTCGATTCTCTCCCGCATCCCACCGGGTGGGGAGGAGTGAGTGAGCGGCTGCATGGTGCTTACATGCCGGCTGGGGTTAAACCATGACAGGGCTGAACATCAAAGCAGTCATCAGCTCTTTGCCTCTCCCTGTGCAACACACAGTGTTTCTCTCCTTCCACTCAGAGCACAGCGACATCAGGCTCTGTGTTCCTTTAAATCAGTACCTGTTTGGTCCAAGGTCTCAGCCCCTGTCTGACACAACACCAGGTCGATGAGCTGTACAAGTACAATTGGCATTGGCTTGGACACGACGGAGGGCTGCGTCCCACCCCAGAAAGCACCAACACTTCACTGGAAGCAGTTCCATTCAGACACGGCCTGCACAAGGTGGGCAGGAATCCTCAGCCTTTCTCCAGGTCCATAAAGCAAACCCCATCCTTTTGAACTCTCTAGCAGCTGTGTCCTGGCCTGGAGAGGCACGGATTGGGAACTGCCAGCCTCGCTGAGGCATTCCCAATGTTGTTCAACTGAATTAAACTAAGGGTGCAAAGCGGTGTGAAATGGTCCTTGTTGGGGCTTGGAATCAGCAGCAGCAGAGTGTGAGCTTTGGAGGGGCAGGTGAAGGAGAGTTCAGGAGGCAGGGGCTGCATTTCAGTGCCTCTTTCCTGGACAGATCTCTAGCAGGCTGGTGCCATCACCATTCAGCTGCACTTGGGCTCCTTCTTACGCGGGGAACCTGCTGCTCTGCAGTTCTCATGAACAGAGCAGTGGAGAGTGTCCCTGCCATGAGCAACACAGTCTGTTTCTGAGGAGGGACACAAAAGCACACACATAAGCTCATGTACATCGACGTGGAATCATGAACATATTCTTGCACTGGCATGCATTCATACAAACCCAGCTGCTCACAAGGGCACAAAGGACGCGAACATACATAGGAACACAACCAACTGTGGACTCTGCCGAGGACAGCTGGGGACAACCGCAGCGGGGCTAGAGCATTCTGGGGAAGGAGAAGGCCCCAGGCATGCCCATGGCATTGTTTGTGTACTCACAGACTGCACAGAGAGGGGATGAGTCAAAACCGGCCAGAAATTTTTCCTGAGGGCAGTGTTAGGCAGGATGGGGTCAAAAGCTAGCAGCACAATGCACACATCTGGGGAGGCAACCACAAGGGACCATCGGGGTGAGCTGAGGAGGGAGGGAAAGAGAAGGATAGTGTACGTCCTCATGCACAGGAGCCCATGGCATCCAGCTGAGGATTGCTGGAGCTTCTTCCTGAGAATGGCACTTGAAACAGCCCCACCGGAGTGATCCAGGCTGATGTCAATTGCCTGCTCTGGACCCACCCAGCACTTGAGCTGAGGCTTCTGCCCGCACTGCTGCATTCCTGCCTGAGAAATCCTGGGGCCTTTCATCCCAGAGCTCACAAGAAGCCTTCACTGGGGCATGGGCATGGCCCAAACCTGGAAATGAAAAGGCAGCGGTGCAGGAAATGAAAGCACAGCCCGTATCATTAGCTGCGATGGTTTGCATTCAAGATGAGCTTGTCAGAAAATTGGTACCTCTGCAAAGGGTGCCTCTGGTCCTGCGGCGATGAAGGACCAGTATAAAAGGCAGCCCAAGTCCCTGCTCTCTCATCCACTTCTCTTGCCTCCTTCTCCTTGGGAACCAGGTGAGTCTTGAAACCCCTTCTCCTCCTCTTCCAAAGGGAGATCTCCACTTGATGGACATCTCAGCTGATGCTGGCTTTGTCATATGTTGGGGCTTGGAGCGCC
>NC_059498.1:143584-247002 GCF_018139145.2 Gymnogyps californianus | reverse complement strand
GGAATGCCTCAGCGAGGCTGGCAGTTCCCAATCCGTGCCTCTCCAGGCCAGGACACAGCTGCTAGAGAGTTCAAAAGGATGGGGTTTGCTTTATGGACCTGGAGAAAGGCTGAGGATTCCTGCCCACCTTGTGCAGGCCGTGTCTGAATGGAACTGCTTCCAGTGAAGTGTTGGTGCTTTCTGGGGTGGGACGCAGCCCTCCGTCGTGTCCAAGCCAATGCCAATTGTACTTGTACAGCTCATCGACCTGGTGTTGTGTCAGACAGGGGCTGAGACCTTGGACCAAACAGGTACTGATTTAAAGGAACACAGAGCCTGATGTCGCTGTGCTCTGAGTGGAAGGAGAGAAACACTGTGTGTTGCACAGGGAGAGGCAAAGAGCTGATGACTGCTTTGATGTTCAGCCCTGTCATGGTTTAACCCCAGCCGGCATGTAAGCACCATGCAGCCGCTCACTCACTCCTCCCCACCCGGTGGGATGCGGGAGAGAATCGAAAAGAAGTAAAACTCGTGGGTTGAGATAAAGACAGTCTAATAGGACGGAGAGGAAGGAAAATAATAATAATGATAACAATAATAATAATACGACAGTCATAATAATGAATTAGAATCTACAAAACAAGTGATGCACAATGCAATTGCTCAGCACTCGCCAACCAATGCCCATTTAGTTCCCAAGCAGCAATCCACCCCTCCCGGCCAGCTCCCCCCAGTTTATATACTGGGCATGATGTCATATGGTACGGAATATTCCTTTGGCCAGTTTGGGTCAGCTGTCCTGGCTGTGTCCCCTCCCAGCTTCTTGTGCCCCTCCAGCCCTCTTGCTGGCTGGGCACGAGAAGCTGAAAAATCCTTGACTTCGTAGAAACACTACTTAGCAACAACTAAAACCATTGGTGTGTTAGCCCCATTATTTTCCTACTAAATCCAAAACAGCACTATACCAGCTACTAAGAAAATTAACTCTATCCCAGCCAAAACCAGGACAGTGTCCACCCCTTATTCTATACCATTTCCATCATGCTCACATCCCACACTTTCCAATACATCCCAATTAATCACCATCACCTTTCCTGTCCTTTGATATATATATACACACACAGATATCATTCCCTTAGTCTGTGGGCCATCCCTATAAAATGTCTGTTGAGTTCATTCAGTCCATGACTTTGGGCTCCATCTGTCATAACAGTCTGTCGGGGCAGGAGGGATGGTGTGAAGTCCGCTCAGTCGGCAGAGCGGGATCGGGCTTCAGTGCAGTGCGGCGCGGGGTGACATTGGGCGCAGCAGGAGGATGGTGTGTAGCGTTGGATTGTAGCATGCTGAAGTCAATTCTGGTTCTATCACTACTGCACTTCACTTGGTTTTATCAAATTTCATTCTTCGTTAATCTAAGTGATTCTCACTGTAGTGCCATTGATATAGCATGTAACAATTACAGTAATAATGACATACAGTGGCAGGATTATATAGCAATCAACATCATACAATTTAATTTATTGGCTATTCTCACCTAATGTCAAATCCCCTTGAGGCACACATCAGACTTCCCCATCCTTCCACATCACCCACCAAGTGCACCCAGGTCCCTGAGCAAAAGCAATCCCACAAATGAGTTTGCCTTTGCCTGAGGCAGGAGTAACCCAGACTGTCTTCCCTAGCATATTGTTTATATGCACTGCAGGGACTTTATCCTCTTCTACAGTACGTAAAAGTTCGGGTTGGGCAGGGCCAGCCCGATTCGCAGAGCCTCTAGTGTTGACTAACCAGGTGGCCTTTGCTAAATGTGTATCCCAGTGTTTGAAGGTCCCACCCCCCATTGCTCTCAATGTAGTCTTTAACAATCCATTGTATTGTTCAATTTTTCCGGGGGCTGGTGCATGACAGGGGATGTGATATACCCACTCAGTGCCATGTCTTTGGCCCAGGTGTCTATGAGGTTGCGTCAGAAATGAGTCCCGTTGTCTGACTCAGTTCTTTCTGGAGTGCCATGTCACCATAAGACTTGCTTCTCAAGGCCCAGGATAGTGTTCCGGGCAGTGGCATGGGGCACGGGATATGTTTCCAGCCAGCCAGTGGTTGCTTCCACCATTGTAAGCACATGGCGCTTGCCTTGGCGCGTTTGTGGGAGTGTGATATAGTCAATCTGCCAGGCCTCCCCATATTTATATTTCAGCCAGCGTCCTCCATACCAAAGGGGCTTTAACTGCTTGGCTTGATTAATTGCAGCACATGTTTCACATTCATGGATAACCTGTGCATCCATGGTCAGGTCCACCCCGCGATCACGAGCCCATCTATATGTTGCATCTCTTCCCTGATGGCCTGAGGTGTCATGGGCCCACCGAGCCATAAATAATTCACCCTTATGCTGCCAGTCCAGATCTACCTGAGCCACTTCAATCTTAGCAGCCTTGTCTACCTGTTGGTTGTTTTGATGTTCTTCAGTGGCCCGACTCTTAGGTACACGAGCGTCTACATGACGTACTTTCACAACCAGCTTCTCTAGCTGGGCAGCAATATCTTGCCACAATGCAGCAGCCCAGATGGGTTTACCTCTGCGCTGCCAGTTACTCCGCTTCCATTGCTGCAACCACCCCCACAGAGCATTTGCCACCATCCGTGAGTCAGTATACAGGTAAAGTATTGGCCATTTTCCTCGTTCAGCAATGTCTAAAGCCACCTGGATGGCTTTCACCTCTGCAAACTGACTCGATTCACCTTCTCCTTCCGCAGTTTCTGCAACTTGCTGTGTAGGACTCCATACAGCCGCCTTCCACCTTCGACGCTTTCCTACAATGCGACAGGACCCATCAGTGAACAGGGCATATTGCCTCTTTTTGGCAATTTATTATACAGTGGGGCCTCTTCAGTACGCGTTACCTCCTCCTCTGGCAACATTCCAAAATCTTTGCCTTCTGGCCAGTCCGTGATCACTTCTAGAATTCCCGGACGACTGGGGTGTCCTGTTTGAGCCTGTTGTGTGATCCGTGCGACCCACTTACTCCATGTAGCATCAGCTGCATGATGTGTAGAAGGGACCTTCCCTTTGAACACCCAGCCCAGCACCGGCAGTCGGGGTGCTAATAGGAGCTGTGTTTCAGTACCAGCCGCTTCTGAGGCAGCTCAAACTCCTTCATATGCTGCTAATATCTCCTTTTCAGTTGGAGTATGGCGGCCTCAGATCCTCGATATCCCCGACTCCAAAACCCTGGAGGTCGACCTCGGGTCTCCCCAGGCGCTTTCTGCCAGAGACTCCGGGTAGGGCCATTCTCTCCGGCTGCGGTGTAGAGCACATTTTTAACATCTGGTCCTGCCCGGACTGGCCCAAGGGCTACTGCATGAACAATCTCCTGTTTAATTTGTTCAACGGCTTGTTGTTGCTCAGGGCCCCATTTAAAATCATTCCTCTTCCGGGTCACTCGATAGAGAGGGCTTACAATCAAACTGCAGTTTGGAATCTGCATTCTCCAAAACCCTACAACACCTAAGCAAGCTTGCATTTCCTGTTTACTAGTTGGTGGAGACATAGCTGCTGTTTTGTTGATCACATCCGTTGGGATCTGACGACGTCCATCTTGCCATTCTATTCCTGAAAACTGAATCTCCTGTGCGGGTCCCTTCACCTTACTTTGTTTTATGGCAAAACCTGCTTTCAGAAGGATTTGGATTATTCTCTCCCCTTTCTCAAAAACTTCTTCTGCTGTGTTGCCCCATACGATGATGTCATCAATGCAGTGCAGGTGTTCCGGAGCTTCACCCTTTTCCAGTGCAGTCTGGATTAGTCCATGGCAACTGGTGGGGCTGTGCTTCCACCCCTGGGGCAGTCGATTCCAGGTGTACTGGATGCCCCTCCAAGTGAAAGCAAACTGTGGCCGGCACACTGCTGCCAAAGGCTTTGAGAAAAAGGCATTAGCGATATCAGTCGTGGCATACCACTTGACTGCCTTTGACTCCAGTTCGTATTGAAGTCCTAGCGTGTCTGGCACGGCAGCACTCAGTGGCGGCGTGACTTCATTCAGGCCACGATAGTCTACTGTTGGTCTCCACTCTCCACGAGATTTTCACACCGGCCGTATGGGGCTGTTAAAGGGTGAGCGAGTCCTGCTGATCGCTCCTTGGCTCTCCAGTCGACGAATCAGCTTACGGATGGGAATCAGGGAGTCTCGGTTGGTGCGATATTGCCGCCAGTGCACTGTTGCAGTAGCGACTGGCACCTGTTGTTCTTCGACCCTCAGCCACCCACACACCAAAGGGTCCTTAGAGAGACTGGGCAAGGTGGACAACTGTTCAATTTCCTCCATCTCCAAGGCAGCTATGCCAAAGGCCCACCGGTACCCCGCCTTGAAATACCCTCTCCTAAAATAATCTATGCCAAGACGCATGGAGCGTCTGGGCCAGTCACAATGGAGTGTTTGTGCCACTCCTCCAGTTAGGCTTACTTCAGCCTCAATACAGTTAGCTGTTGGATGCCCTGTCACACCAGAAATACAGATTCTACCCCTTTCTAACTTGATGACATTAGAGTACACTGTGCACTGGTGTCTACTAGAGCTTTATACTCTTGTGGGTCTGATGTGCCAGGCCATTGGATCCACAGAGTCCAGCAACCCGGTTGTCCCTCTCCCCGCCTGGCTGGAGGCAGGGCCCCTCTAGTTCTGGTCAGAGTATTTGTTACTCACTTCTTGTAAAAATGAATTAGAAGTCCCTTCACGAGGATCAGAAGTAAGATCAGCCCTTCTGCTCTGTCTGGGGAATTGCCTGCTGGAAACTGGAGCGACATTTTCCTGGAAGAACCCCCTTCTGTGGTTGATTTTCCTTTCAATTCATGTACCGTGCATCTAGGACCGAGGTAGGTTTTCCACTTCTTCATCCGTGCTCACACAGGTAAAACCACAGGGTACCCCGTGGCGTGTACCTTGTCTATTCTCTCTCTTGAGCAGAGCAACACTCACTCCTAATAGCTGCCATACTGGTCCATACAGGTGGGGAGTACACTTCGCACCTACGTTCTGACTCTGTGATTCCCCCTCTGCCCTGCCTTCCCTGACCCCTGCACACCCATGAGCACATTCATTGTCACGCTGTCACGAGGAGAGTCCAATTCCCAGGAGACAAACTTGTGCTTGTGCAGAGACACTGAGCCCTCTCAGCCCTCGTGAGACCCGAGGGGCGCTGGCACCGGTGCAGGGTGCAGCCCCAGGGCGGAGCTGGTGGTGGTGGGCATCTGCAGTGAAAAGGAAACATGGTGGGCAGAGCAGAGAGCCGGGGCTGGCGGGGGCCAGTGAGGTGCACGCAGCGGAGTGGGGGACGTGGCAGTGCTGGGGCACAGGGCTAACGAGGCTGACCCCTGTGCTTCTGAGTGCATGGGGTAGGCGGTTGTGGCAGGGGCCCAGGACTGTGCCCAAGGTGTTCCCCAGGGTGGCCAGGGCCAACTCCTCCCTCTCATTCTTCAAGGAGTCTTTCCCATTCCCTGTCTCTTTGCCACCTCTGCTCCCCTTTCCCAGCTCTCTGAGTCTGGCTCAGTATTATCCCTTCCATCCCCATCATCTCTATCAGTTTGAGTTTGCTTGCGTGTACACCTGCCTTTCCTCACATCCACTGTTTCCCCTCTGCTTTCAATACTTCTTATTACCTTCAGTTTTGTCCTCTGTCCTTCACTGTAACACACCCAGCTCTCCTGTCTACTCTTCTTCTTGTCATCCATCCATCCATCCACCATCCATCCATCATCCAGATGCATGCATCTGACTTGCATCCCATCTCTCCATCTTTCCATGCATCGATTTCAAATTCCTTCTGATTTCAAATTCCTTCGAATTTCAACCTTCTGCCCTTGGTCCACACACCCGTACTGGGATTGCACTCCATCCCTCTTCATGGGGACATGTCCCCTTCCATTCCAATCCGTCTCTGTCTCACTGTCACTGTTCTTGACTGTTTCTCTGGGTGATGTTTGGCAATCTTTGTCCTTTCCTTCTCCTTTCTCAGCAGCTGCTGCAGGCAGAGACCAGGTGCAGCAGGAGCTGTTGGTGGAGACCACCAAGGCTACCTGCATCACCATCACTTGCTCACAGCCCAACATACAGTCCACTGAATTCATCTACTAGTATTGTCAGCTCCCAGGCCAAGGCCCTGCATTCCCCATGAGAGGTCATAAAGAATCCCAAGTGCTGCTGGACCCGCCTGTCGGTGGTGGTAGACCACGGATCCAGCGCCCTGTGACTCACCCAGCCCCAGCACAGGTATGCGGAGGTTTACTGCTGTGCCTTGAGAGGCACCAAGAGAGGAGCCGGGGCTATGGCCAGAGGAACTGCTGTGGCTGGCACTAGGCATGTGCGTCAGGGGTGAGGGGGACACCCGGCACCAGCACCAACACCAGCACCAGCACCGGCATCAGCATCGGCAGGAGCTTCAACACTGGCACCACAATCGGGTCCTCCGAGGCCGTTTAGTTCTTCCGAGTGCAGTTACTGTTTGTCACCGCTGGCTGCTGGCAGCTGTCGGAGCCCAGAGGACCAAGGGGAGGTAGGACAGAGGAAACCTTCCCCATGGGCTGCGCCTCGCCATCCTTGCCTCGTCAAGATCAAGATTGCCCAATGCTCTTCCCTTGAATTCAGTTCTTGGGGGTCCCATGTCCCAGAAAGGAGCTGGGAACACAAAGCCATACTGAATGCAGCTGGTATTTCACTGAGCCACAGCAATATTAGGTTTTCTCTGCCTGGTCAGCAGTGGGTCTGGACTCTCCTTTTCTTGCTCCTGCCATCAGCAAAGAGCTGAGTTTACTGTACCTTTTTGGGGGGTGAGACTGCTGATACTAACACAAGAGGAAGTGAGAGGAAAATCACCCTCCTGGCCCTGTGTAGCACTACTTAGTGCAGGGGACATTAGGAAGAGCACTTCTCCAGGACCCCTCCAGCCTGACCATCTGTAGGGCTGCTGCCTCAGCTGGAAGGACATAGGCTGCCACATGATGTCTCTCTGGGGCACGCCTGGGTACTGTCTAGGCATATGAGTACTGCACCCATAGCAGACGTTGCTGAGGCTGGTGTTGGGGAACACGGTTGGGCCTGAGTGGGGCACAACATGTGATGTCCTGGGTGGAGAACAGCAGGACTGACAGCATGAGGTGTATTTGGCACCAGAAAGACCTTTCCCTAATGCCTGTGTCTCCTCTCTCGCCACCCCCGTTCCCTGCCTGCATTGCCTGCACTTGGCTGCTGCACAGTGTCTGGCTCCAAACCCCGCCTGGGACATCCCAAGACTCCGGCTATCACAAATGCTTGAAGGAACAGCTGCCCCAAGGCGTGCAGACTCTGACTGTCCCTGCCTAGCCTTCCAGGCTCTGTCAGGATCCTGCCAACAACTCACCCAATATACCTCAGGAACCGGAGACCTGAATTTTTTGCCACTTTGTCACGGTCCCTGAGGTCTCGGTTTTCATGCCAGAATCAGTTTTGCAGAAGGTCTTCTTCTGAGAATACACACAAACAAAATAACACCACCGCCGCCACCACCAAACCATTCGCCTTGCCTCAGCTTCCGATTTCAGCTTCTTCATGAGCGCTTTTATCTGCCTTTGTCCTGTCTTCACCTTGAGCTTCCGGAATTTTTTTCAAGCTTCAGCAACTCTCTTTTCACTCTGATCATCCCGCTTGCTTTCCCAGGGCTTTCCCCCACTGCTACAGGGTAACTCCAAGTACTGTCCCTCTTCCTCTCAGCCTCTCTTCTCCTCTTGCCAAGGATGCTGAGCTCTTTTCACCTTTTATGAAACATGTGACCCTGCCGTCTCCAAGGCACGATCAACTTCACGTCTGACATTGCAGACGGATGTTTGTTCATCCTGTGCTTGAAGGGAGGACACAGTGGAAACCTCATACACCTTTCAAGCATGCCAGAGGTCTCTTCCAGTTCCCAAGCCTGTCTCCTCTGTCTTGAGCCTTAGGATCTATAGGAGAAACAGGCTACATAGATGCTCCTGATAGTGCCTCTCAGTGATTTCCACCCCTGGAGGATCCCAGGTCCTCCTTAGAGTCAGTGCCTTGGCTCAGCACCTCTTCTCGTTGATGGCTGCTGTGGATGTGTGCTCCTGAAGGCAGCAGACAGCTGTGCTGGTCAGCGCTGCATAGGGAGACTGAGACAGTCTGTGCAAGGCAGGGGGGGAGTAGGGTGCCTCCCACAAGGATCTTCTGCTGCCCAGGAAGGGCTCAGAGCATTCTATGTGATGTAGCATCCTCTGACCTGTCTGTAAAGGCCTGCCAGCATTGTCTCAAGAAATGCATCACAGAGGGGACAGATTCCCCACGTCAGGCTGGTTCTCCTGAAGCCAAAGGACAGCGGTAGGTCCTTCCCAGGAGGGCACGGCACAGGGATTTCATGGTGACACAAACAAACTGACCCTAATTGTCACCAGAGGCAATTGACACCACTCAGCTTACTGGGTGTCGTCTTATACTTTAGCTCTGTGGTGCAAACACCCACTGTTTTTTCCCTTCCCGAGGACATGTGGTAAGATCTCCGCTAACAGGCTCCTTGGACATTTGAAGCAGGCAATTAGGAATGGGGCAACCAATGCACCCAGGAATACCAGACACAGAATGAGCTGCAACAAGAGTCAGCCCTTACGTGGCAAAGGTCCATTCCAACAAACCAGAAACGTTTGTCAGAGCTCTGCCAAGTTCTCTTCACTGTGGTCTACTACCTGCCCTCCGCCCTGGCAGGGCCAGACTTCCTCTGGGGTAAACTGGTTACCTTGCCTGCAGCAGGGGTTGATTTTATTCCTCAGACACCAACAGAGACAAAGGAGTTACCCAAACACACCTTTGGTTCCTCCCTCTTGCCTGGGTAGCCGATTCCTTCTGGACATGACAAAGCTGTTCCAAACAGGGCAGTATGTTGCCCCGAAGGACACAAAGATGTAATCAAGCAAGGACAGGGTGACCTCCCCAGGTGGCACATGGCCCTGTTTGTCTTTGTCTGCTCCATGTCTCTCCTAACGTGACGGGAATAGCCTCATCCTTGTCTCTGTGGGAGTGAGCAGCCCCTGAGGATCCCGATGTATTTCTTCCTTGGCAGGCTTTCCTTCTTGGAGATCTGCTGTGCCACCACCATTGTCCCCAAAACGCTGGAGTCTTTCCTTGTCACCAGCACTACCGTTTGTGTTTCCTGCTGCCTGGCACAGTCATTTTCCACTTCTTCCTGGGTATGACTGAGTTCCTGATCCTCTCAGCCATGTCCTTAACCCTTACTTTGCCGTATGTAATTGGCACTGTAAAAAATGCTACCATGATGAAGAAAGTCTATTTCCTTCCAGCGCTGGGAGTGTGGGCAGTGGGCTTTGTTGTCGTCATCTTCCCCCAGGTGGCTCGGCTGCTTGCGGCATCCTTTTTGCACCAAGGAGGTTTTTGGCCATTTTTACTGTGATGCTGAGCCAGCACGGGCATGGGCTGTGCTGGGACAAGTGCGCCACAAGCAAAGCTATTGCCCAGCCTGGCTCAGAGGTGCTGGGGTTGTTGGGCAGATGGGTGCTAGTGGGGGATGCCCCAATGCGTGCTCTGCGGTTGGGCTGGTGCCTGCATGTGCCGCTGCGTCCCCAGGACAGGACTGGTGCTTGTGCCCTGGGGCTGCCTGTGGGGCAGAGAGAGAGTGGGGGACCCCGGGAGTCCCAGGCAGGGTGAGGAACTGGATTGCCCAGATATTGGCAATTCACTCAGTGGCAGCAGTGCGGGTCTTGTGTGGGAGGAGGTGAGGTGTGGGCACGGCAAGAACGTGTCCAGTGGCCACAGAGATGGAGGGGTTCAGTGGCTCTCCCCCAAATCTCCAGCAGGAAGAATGTGCAGGGAACCTCCCCTGGTCTGTTGGGCCCTATGTGCCTCAGCCCCTGTTTGAGCTTAGCTTTGCCTTCAGCTGAGGGTGGAGGTTGAAAAAGAAATTTTGAAGGGTCACAGGAAAAAAATACCTAAATGTCTGCATCAAGAGTGAAGCCAGATGTCCTTCACAGAAACTCAGGGAAGATGAATGGCAGGAGGCTGCCATGGGAAGGAAGCGGAATGGGGGACGTTGGAGGGCCCAACTTTCTGCAGGGACACTCTGTGCCACGCTGCCATCAGCCCTGTTACCCACCATCTATACACTGTGAAAGGATGGCTGAAAAGCAAGGATTTCCAACAGGTATGCACAGGGAACAGACATTTTGTGGCACTGCGGCCTGCAGAGCTTGCCTTACACGGTCACCGTTGGGCAATCAGGCAAGAGGAGGGGATGTCGACAAAGGACTTGGCAAGCTGACCCTCCAGAAGAAAAGGACGTATGCTTGCATTTCAAATTCCCAGCTGGGGAAAGGGCAATTTCCACAGGGCCCTTTGTCGATGCATGGATGAGTGGGTGGGCAGGTGGGTGGGTGGATGTGTTCTGTCCATCAAGCTCTTCCTGACTGAGGCCTCTGAGATGTGCTTTGGATCAAAGCAGTGCCCACGAACATCAGTCAAAGCAAGAGGGACCCTCGTGAACAAAAGTTGCCTGCCATAGACAGCTCACAGATACTGCTGAGTGTGTCCCATTGTCACCTCCACATCTCAAGGGGCTAGTGTGACCAGCTCTCGCCCAGAGCTTTTCTGGAGCAGAGCTGGTCCTGACATAGCAGGGCCTTAGAGATCCTGGGCCCGAGCAAAGCTGCTCCATCCACGCTTGGGGATGACAAGGCACCACGGAGCAGTGCTGGGGCTGTGGGCACTGGTTACTGTCCTTGGACTGCCGTGGCCCATGGGGGTGTTGGGTTCCCAGGGACGCCAGTGTGTGACCCAGCGGTTAATCCCAATACTGCCTTGTGAATGATGTCAGCCCTGCATGCCTGCCAAAACCTGGGCCCTGCCAAGTGCTGTAGGGGTGGTGGTAGGGCTGCATGGGGGACCGATCCCTGCTGCCCGTGCCCGTGTGTGCTGGCCATGGCCCTAGATTGGGCAATGGAGGGGAGGAGAAGGCGGAGGTGAGGCCGCGGGCCATCCCAGAGGCTATGCCACCCAGCCGCACTCCCGCCATCCTTTGGGGACATCTTCTGTCCTCTCCTCCTTCCCCAGCACAGCACTGACCAGAGCAAGAGGTGCCCCATTCCCATGAGCCTGCAGGGTGGCTTGCCTCCATGGCCTCCCACAGAGTCATAGCTTCTCACGTGAGGATAGCAGAGGTTGTGCTCCTTGTTTGCAGGACCTGTAGGGGTACGTCTGGGCAGAGACGCCGCAAGGCAAGGGCTGACTGCCACTTGCCCTGGGGTAGCTAGGGTTGTTTGCATACTGCCACAGGGTAGTGCCCCAAAGAGGACCCTCTGCAGTGTGTCCCAACCTCCCATTCCTCTGGGAGTTGTGAAGGATCTCTTTATACCCCCATCCTATCCCCTGCCAAGAGCAAAGCCATTTTCCCGGAGCAGCTTGGGAGGGCATACATGGAGGAAAGGACCATCCCAGGCTGGGATGCAGAAATCTGTAATGAGTCGAAAGAGGGAATCGAGGTCACTCCAAGCACAGGCCCTCGGTGCAAGGATCACCAGGGGCGAGCGAGAGTCTGCGCCCTTTTGCCCTGGTGAAGTTCATGCAGGGCATCTGTCTGCCTCTCCCACAGAGTGAAGGCTGCATTTGGAGAACCTTGCAGTCCAGGGGAGCAGAAGAAAAGAAAGAAGAGCGAAAGAAAGAAGTAGGGGAAGAATGAATGGAGAGACACGGTCCATGTTTTCAGCTAAACCCAGGCTGGCCCCTTCCTGCCAGCATTTGCAGAAGGTGTTGAGGATAGTGAATTTCTGTGAAAGCAATGGCCTGAAGATCCATTCTTTGTCCAGCACTACGTCTGTAGCTCCTGGGGGGCCTTCCCAAGAGCTATGTCCAGTAGCTTGAGCAGGGGAGGCACCTTCTGACACTGCAGCAGCTGGAAATGCCACAAAGGTCACAGCACCCACAGGTGATGGGCACTCCCTCAGAGCTGAGGATGCTACCAACAGCAGGAGAGGTGGAGGTGGAAGACCCCACAACGGTGTTCTGTGGGAAGGAGCTGAGGATGGGGCCGGGCAGGGTCACCACCATTGGAGAGGACTGGAGGACGACAGTGGAGTCCTGGCACTGCCTGACACAGGGCTCATTGCAGCTGTTGGCCAGCGGGGTCGGGCCGGCTGGCAGGGCAGGCACTGGTTGGCATGTCTTGGGGCCAGAGATGCAGAAGGGATGAGATTTACATGTTAAGAAAGCCTATGCCCCCAGAATGGCAGACAATTCCTGAGCACAAATTCTCTGGGGGAGACCAATGAAGCAGTCAAGAGCTCTGAGCCCGCCTGCAGCTCTCTTGGGAAGTGCACCTGGTACCCTCGTCCTTGCTGATCTTCACGTTCTCCTACATGCTCTGTATCAGAGCCATTTGATCTCCCTCAGAAACACACCGTTTCACTGTCCCCATGTCTGTGCTGACTGCCCTCAGCTCCCACACACTTAGCTCCAGTTCCCAGCCTTGAGACATTCAGCAGCTACTCCTCGTACTAGCATGTCCCTGTTACTCCTGCCCATGCTTGCTGGCCATGGCCCCTAGATTGGGCGGTGGAGGGGAGAGGAAGGTGGAGTAGAAGCCGTGGGCGTTCCCAAAGGCTGTTTCCTGCATTACCACTCCTGCTATTCTGCAGAGCAAAGCATCTCCAGGACCCCCACACCCACTGCCCACCATCCCAGCACAGCTCCGGCCATAACAAGAGGAACGCCCTTCCTCAAGAGCTCATGGGGCTGCTGACCCCTCCGGGCCTCCTGCCTTTCTGGGCATTTGTGGGCAGAGACACAGCAAGGCAAGGCCTCATGGTCACTGGCAGCAGAGCAGTCAGGGATGTCTTCCTCAGCTCCAAGGGACAGTACCCAAAAGAGGCACCCCTGCATGGTGCCCCAACCTCCCATTCCTCTGTGAATGGAGAAGGGTCTCCTTGTGCCCTCACCCCCTTCCACCCAGAGCAACACCTTTCTCCTTTGGCAGCTTGGGGAGTGTCCACGGAGGGAAGGACCACATGGAGGCCAGGCTTGAATGCAGCAGAACTTTAATGAGACGAAAGAGGGAAGGGAAGTCACTCCAAGTGGAAGTCAGCAGTGCAGGGAGCACCGAGGGCAGCAGAGAGTCTGCGCTCCTTGGCTGTGGCATAGTTCCTGCATGATGTTTGTCTGCCTGCCCCACAAAGGGGGAGAAGCCAAATGGCCCCCACCAGGCTGGCCTTGGGAGGACTTTGCAGCCCAGGGGAACCAAAGCAAACAATGAAAAGGGAGAGAAAGACAAGGTCAGTCAGCTATCCTGCAAACAACATCCAAAAGATCCATCCGCTGCCCAGCACCATGTTCTGAGTTCCTCAAGATGTCTCCGTGGGCTTTCCCAACGTCTTGATCAGAGGAGGCACCTTCTGCCACAGTAGCGGCTGGAAATGCCAGAGAGGTCAAAGCTCCCAGAGGTGATGGGCACTCCCTCAGAGCTGAGGATGCTGCCAACAGCAGCGGAGGTGGAGGAGCCCACAACGGTGTTCTGTGGGAAGGAGCTGAGGATGGGGCCGGGCAGGGTCACCACCACGGAGGAGGGCTGGATGACGACGGTGGAGTTCTGGCACTGCCTGACACAGGGCTCATTGCAGCTGTTGGCCAGCGGGTTGGGCCGCAGGGCTGGCAGGGCAGGCACTGGTTGTAGCAGGACATGTCTCAGTTCCAGAGGTGCACCTGGGAGAGAGGGCAGAGAGGAAGCAGAGCACAGGCGTGGGTGAGGAGCAGCCTGGTTACCCTGTCCCAAAGGAGCCAAGGCCACCAGTGAGTGGGAAGCTGGAGGCTGTGCCAGGAACCACACAGTCTTCATTGCCTCATCTGGCTAGGGTCCTGCAAAGAGCAGCCTGACCCAAGGAAGCTCTCTCCTACTGCATAAACCAAAAGCCACCAAAGGCATGTTCCAGCCTTTCTCTAAGCAGACCTTCTCCCCGCTTCCCTCTGTCATGACAAGGTGCTCCAAGCCCCAACATATGACAAAGCCAGCATCAGCTGAGATGTCCCTCAAGTGGAGATCTCCCTTTGGAAGAAGAGGAGAAGGGGTTTCAAGACTCACCTGGTTCCCAAGGAGAAGGAGGCAAGAGAAGTGGATGAGAGAGCAGGGACTTGGGCTGCCTTTTATACTGGTCCTTCATCGCCGCAAGACCAGAGGCACCCTTTGCAGAGGTACCAATTTTCTGACAAGCTCATCTTGAATGCAAACCATCGCAGCTAATGATACGGGCTGTGCTTTCGTTTCCTGCACCGCTGCCTTTTCATTTCCAGGTTTGGGCCATGCCCATGCCCCAGTGAAGGCTTCTTGTGAGCTCTGGGATGAAAGGCCCCAGGATTTCTCAGGCAGGAATGCAGCAGTGCGGGCAGAAGCCTCAGCTCAAGTGCTGGATGGGTCCAGAGCAGGCAATTGACATCAGCCTGGATCGCTCCGGTGGGGCTCTTTCAAGTGCCTAACACTGCCCTCAGGAAAAATTTCTGGCCGGTTTTGACTCATCCCCTCTCTGTGCAGTCTGTGAGTACACAAACAATGCCGTGGGCATGCCTGGGGCCTTCTCCTTCCCCAGAATGCTCTAGCCCCGCTGCGGTTGTCCCCAGCTGTCCTCGCAGAGTCCACAGTTGGTTGTGTTCCTATGTATTTGGTTCCTTTCCTTGGGCTGAGCACTTTAACGACTTTAATTTGTCTCCCTACAGAGCCTCCTCATGGCAGACGTGTGGAGTCCCAAGCACGCCTGCCTGCAGCAGCACGGAGTTTTCCTCCACCCTCTGCACTGAGGTTTGGTGGGTGCTTTGGGCTGGCCGAGGGAGGAGAAGTGGTGAACTCTGAAGCTTCAGCTGCCCCTTTCTGCGAGGTCCCTGGACATGCCGTGCACGGGAGAGTGTGACATGGTCCTGATTTTGCTGGCAGCCCTGATGGGACTGGCATATTTTGGTGAGACCCAAGGTTCAGGCTGGGGAGGAGCAGGGCAAGAGGTTGTCCTGCCAGTGGTGGAAGGGGAAATTGGAGGTGTGACTCTGCAGGAAACTGGGAGTCATTCTGTAGGTAGAGCAGGGACTGCAGGTGGGAATGGAAAATCATCTGGGAGATGTCAGCTGTAACGGGAATGGAAGGAGAATAAGACTCTGCACATCCCTTCTAGTGTTCACAAGTACCTTTCTATGGGTTGTTTTGCATAGGTGTTTAGAGAAGAGAGAGCTGCTAGGGCAGAGTCCAACACTAGAAATGGAAAACTTCTCTCCCAGGCATATTTGACAAAACGCTCTCAGCCTGTGTAGGAATGGCCCAAATTGTTAGGGGAAGGCTGGATCAATGCAAAGAGTGTTGAAATTCCTTTCTGGCTTTACAGGCCATGTGCAGAAGGACTCTGTGGTCCAATTCCCTCCAGGAAGGACCATCCAGTCAGGACACAACACAACACAACATTGTACTGTAATTTCTCCACCAGCCATTCCAGTCCCTGAATCTACTGATACCAGCAGCTCCCAAACCAGTCCCCTCAGATGCTGTGTGGGTGCGCCAGTACAAAGCTCACGTGGATTCAGGGAGGTTCTCCTCTGTGCTGTCTGCACAGGACTCCCAGGTGCTTCTGTGTGTGCGGCGATGCGGAGCTTCAGGACAGCGTTCTCTCTCTCTGCGTGCTGAGCCCACATCCGTGCCCTCAGTGTGCAGCACTGCGCAGGAAGGGGAGCGTGTACCCTGGGGAGCAACTCCCTCCCCACCACTGCTTGCATGTAGCTCTAAGCTCATCCTGCCCAGGAGTGCAACACTGGTGCCGTGGTGAGGCTGGCTCTCTGCCTCCCCAGCCTGTGCAGCAGGGAGAAAATCTGAGCATATTTCAATGAAACACACAATTGCTTTGGTTGGAAGGCACTTTTCGAGATCATGCAGTCCCTGTTCAAGCCAGGTTGCCCAGGACCATGTTTGATCGGGTTTTTAAACTGGTGCCGACTACCTCTTCTCCTGTCAGTGGGCACTACTGAGAAGAATCTCTTCTTCATTCCCCCTCCATCAGCTATTTACACACACTGCCAAGATCCCCCCACTCCCAGCCTTCTCTTCCCCAAGCCCTCTCTTCTCTTCTGCCAGCCCTCTCAGCCGATCCTCATAGGAAAGATGCTCCAGTCCCTGTGCCATTTTTCTGGGCTCGCTCTGATGTATTTCTTGTACTGGGGAGCCCAGGACTGGACCCAGCACTCCAGACATGGCCTCACCAGCGCTGAGAAGAGAGGAAGGATCAGTCCCTTGTTCTGCTGGCAATGTTCTTCCTACTGCAGCCCAGGATGCTGTTGGCCTTCCTTGCCACGAGGCTGCATTGCCACAGCAGACACAGGAACACCCCTGAGCTGCTGAAACTGAGCGGGACACAGCAGTGAGTATTCAGGAGAAGTATCCCAGCTGCTTCTCCACCTCTTACTCTTTTTTCAGCGTCCACCAGTGACCACTGTTGGAGGAGGGGGCTCTTGGTAGGACTGCTCATAGCCAGAGAAGACCAAGTAGTGAAAATGTCCTCCTAGCCCTGCATCTGGGGATCAGCAAAAGCCTCACTCAACACTTGAAAGCCTCACTTAACATGTGAGCAAGACCCATCAGCCAGACACTGGACAAGATTCTCTGTTCAAGCCCTTGAGCTGTCCCCTGCTTTTCATGTCTCTCCTCCAGCTCTGGGGATTCACCAGTGCTTGGCTGAGAGGAGTCCTCGTGTCCCTGAGTCCCTGTGGGTTCTTTGCACAACAGAAAACTGCTGGTGGCTGCATTTCTGGGATGTGTATTTCTGGGATCTAACTTAACCCTCTGAGCACACCTCTCCTGTTATGCTAAGTCTGTTTTGGAAAGCAAAGAGCTGGTCCTGGAGAGCGTCTGTGGGGAAGCTGACAAAAGCAGCCATGGTGGCAGGCCAACACGGTCTAATTACGGGAGTGATGTCAGCTCAGCAGGCCATGACAGCAGGTGTTTGTATTGAGGCCTTCTGAGGTGACAAAAAAAGCTCAGTCCCTGCCCATGGAGAAAAATGTCTCTGTGAGGTACTGGAAGGTGGATGAGAAGCCCCATTCCAACCTGGATGGGTAAGAAAGATATGGTTTGGATCCCACCTTGGGTGGAATTCAGGTCTGTCCTCATCCTCATCTGTGCACAAACACTTGCGAGAGAGGAGTCAGGATCTTGCAGGTAATGCAGGACATCTGGGAGGGCAAACAATAAATGTGTTGGAACACAGGGGCATTTCAAATGACCTGAGTGCTTTTCACACCCACCTTACATCTGAAACTGGTTGATCTTTTGGCCAATCTTTCCCTTTTTTCTTCATGTTTGTAACTTCTCAGGTGTCCTGAAAAGTGAATGCCATGCTTAGTGTTGCTGCAGGTGTTGCAGGGAGACCCTTCAAAGACTGAGCTCAACATGGGGCTTCTCCCCAGAGCCTGGACTCAAAAGACCCAATTTTCTCTGGGGACAGGAGCCTTTCAGTGTCTTGAGGAACTCACACACCTGAGGAACTTCAGCAGAGGTCACTGTAAGGGCGTGTGGAGGTGAGAGCTGCTGGTTCACTAAGGCTGTCAGATCAAGTCCCTTTTCCTTTCAAAGGGAAGTACAAGTAAAAGGGAAAGTGATAAACAAAGCACACACAGTGACACCAATCTCTGAGTAAGTGATAAGGGAGACAAGGAGGGAGACCAGAGCTCTGCAGCTGCTAATTGATGGGCCATCAGGAAGCTGCAGGTGTAGCTTTGAAGTGGGTCAGCCTGAGCTTTGTAAGTGAGAAGAATTGAGAAGAGGAACATGAGGATTATGGATGTTTGAGGAGGTTCCTGCGGGACAAGGGAACACTTATTAAGGAATGCTTAGGGGAAGGGTGAAAGGTGGGGGAAAGAGGATTGGGGAGGAGCAAGGGGAGGCAATAGAGAGGAGGAAGGATAAAAGGAGGTACCTGCACCTAAGCAGGGTCCGGTCAGTGCACTTGTTAGATTGAGCCTTCTGCCTGATCACCACAGTCCCCCCTGCTTTCTTGTTAAATCCTTTCTTAACCATCCTTCTATACCTTCACTCCCTTTCCCATGTGTTAGTTCTACAAGGGGTGAGTGCAAGGAACTGGAGGGACTGGTGTGAAAGAGAGATCTGGGTGCCAGTAACTGGACAACCAACCAATGGCCATAGGGATTGTAGGCCTGGTGCCAGCAACTGGATGGACTGCGGGATGTGCTGCAAGGTCTAAGTGCCAACAACTGGAGAAGGAGTCACTGGTCACAGGACCTGTCATTCTCTGTGCCAGCAGAGTCTAAGCAAGGGCTCTAAGCAAGGTCTAAGTGCCAGCAACTGGAGAAGGAGAAACATGTCACAGGGTGATATCACCAAGCCATGGCAATATTTGAGGGGTCCAAGAGTGTGGGGGTGATTGTGAGAGGAGCGGGTGGTTGCATGCTAGCGGTTTGCTAGTGAACCTCAGGCTGGCCTAGCCAGAGAGAAGGAGGAGACCCAGGTGCTGGGTAAGAGGGCCCAGGCTCCAGGCAGGGCTATTAGATGGGCTGAGGACCCATGCTGGTATTTGAGAGATGCCTGAATGTGGGTGTGCTTGTGACTCCAGAAGGTGATGGGGTGTGTGTTTTCACTAGGGAACTGCATGTCACAGGCATCCTGGAGACAGTCAAGTGAGGGGCCACTTAGACGATGAAGAGGCTGGAGCATGTCTCATATGGTGACAGGCTGAGAGAGCTGGATCGTTCAGCACAGAGAACAGAAAGCTCAGAGGAGAGCTCATTTATGTGTACAAACATCTGAAGGGAAGCTGTGAAAAGATGGAGCCAGGCTCTTCTCCAGAGTGTCCAGTGAGAGGACAAGAGGCATTTGGCACAAACTGAAAGGAGGCTCTGTGTGAACATCAGGAAACCCTTTTTCACTGTGAGGGTGAGGGAGCACTGGCACAGGATACCCAGAGAGGTTGTGGAGTCTCCATCCTTGGAGGTTCTCAAAATCCACCTGGACATGGTCCTTTGCAACCAGCTCTAGGTCACCCTTCCTGAGGTGGGGTTTGGACCAATGACCTCCAGAGGTCCCTTCCAAATTTACCAGTTCTGTGTTTCTGTAACACAAGATGTGAGGAGGGTCTGAGAGAACTGGCCTTCTTCAGCCTTCAAAAGAGAAACTTAAGAGAGAGCTTTTCATGCTTCTATCACTTGACTGGAGGATGAAGGGCCAGATGGAGTCAAACTCTTCTTGAGCACAGCGACAGAGCGAAAGGCAATGGGCACTTTCTGGAACGGGGGAAATTATTACTAGAAATATGGAATTGTGGCTTCTTTTAACGATGAGGGTGGAGCATGATTGTAGGTAGATCCCAGTAAGAATGGGACTCTGGCTCCACAGCGTGTTGATTAAAATACCATTAATTGGAGATAACACCAGAAGGTAAAAGGGGATAGCATGGGTGACGTTATGCCCTTCAGATGCTGGGAACCCTGAGTTGTGGAGCAGGAGGTGGAGCTCGAGTTGGGATTTAGCACAAAGTGCAAATCCTGCCCATGCTGAGACTTGCTGGCATTGTCGTCTAAGTTTTTGTGGGATTTTCTTAGAAATAAACCACTCCTAATTTCACTGTTGAGCAAAAGGACATTTATAGGAAAGCACAGTGCTTCACTCCCAGATCCAGACAAAGACATGCTCGTGGCAATGTTGCCAAGTTTGCCAAGTGATATATACAGCTCAGCACGGTCAGCTTAACTTAACGATAATGGACAGTTTGTTACCTCTGCCATGAGTGGTGCATGGGATCACGTTGGAGTTAATGTGGAAAGGGCATGGGAGTAGGGGTCCCCACCTGCACTAGCCCCACCCCTTCACATGCCCTTTCGGCTCTGGGGAGCAGGGCTACCCTATCCCCATGCCTCGCAGTGCAGCACTCCAATGGGTGCCCCATGGCTCCCTGGGAGTAGGAGGTGACCCACTGATCCCTCATCCTCTTCCCTGCTGACCCATCACCCCTTTCCCTATGGAACAAGTTATCCTTGCCATTTCTGGGTTTGTGGCATCCAGCAGCCCCACTGCAGCCAGGTTGTTCTCTTGTACTGCGGGTTATCCCACCAAATAAGAAAGAGCCAGAACCCCTGGGCTGCTGCATAGCAGAGTTCATCTCCTATTTTGGGGGACATGGGGGAGAGGCATTGTTCCCAGGCAGCTGAGGAAAGAAAGGGGAGATGTGAGAGAAACAGAAGAGACTTCCGTTCCCAGAAGAAAGAGCAACATCCCCAGAGAGCTGAGGACCCCAGGGAAAGATGTGAAACCTCAGTGGGGAAGAAACCCCTGACCTCCCAAACGGCCCAGCAGTGAGTGTTCAGAAGAGCAGGCGATTCTAGCTGGGAGGTGAGGATTCCACTGCGAGCTGACTGGGAACAGCCCCTTCCCATGACTGGGGCCACCAGGGACCCTCACTGTGCAAATGTTCAGAATGCCGTTGGCTGAGGGAGCCGCAGGTGCTGCTGCTGGAGGAGGGAGAAACCCAGGAGGAGCATTTCAGGCACAGGAAGAACAGATCATTTCTCTTCCCCGCTTCTTCCTCTGCTCCCCCAACAGAGTTGTTTCCGGCAGCTCTGTTATCTCGGGGCTGGGAGGTGGTTTTCTGACTCTCTCTCACTCAGCAAACAGAGAGGTAGGTCTCGGCATGCACCTCGGATATCTCATCCTCACTGTCTTCCTGGGGCAACTGCTAAGTCCTGGCTTTCTATAAATGCATACTTCTTCTCCCAAGGAAACCCTCACCAGCCTTATCAGGATCATGCAGAGAACTACTCTTGAATAACAGGAAAACACTGGGAAATATCAGCTCACATTTGCGGTTTTGCACCAGTTCTCTCAAGATGCTCTTACTGTTGGAAACAAAATTTTCTCTCCCCTTCAATCCATCTCTCTCTGCCTCTCTCTTCTGATCCACCTGCTGTCAGCATAGGAGACCTCAGCTGTCACTGCAGTCCCATATTTCTCCCTTTCCAATGCAAATTAGCACATCTTGTCAAAGCCGTGACAGGGACTTTAAAGCTTTCATCTCACTGACATTAATAGGGTGTCCCATTCTGCCTCCTGGCTGGCACATGACTGCCATGGCTTCCAGTTTTCTCCTGGTTGTCAACAAAGCTAGGGCTCCCTCTTTTCGAGCTCAGCATTGCATGTACTCAGGGAGGTAGGAGCCCTCGGAGATGACAGGGATGAGGAAGCAGGATGAATCTTTTTGCTGTAGCTCCCGGGCCCCTCAACCTGCAGGAGGGGTGCTGGTCCCAGCACACAAAGGTCAGGCATGACAGCCTGTTCCCTGGTCCTCTCAGCAATAGGAGCAGGAGCAGGGACACAGCACAGCTCTCCTCAGGGTCCACGCTGTGCTGAGAGCTCTGAGCTCCTGCCCAAAACTACTCTCCACCTTGCTGTCCCCAGGCCTCAGCGTTTTCCTGCAGGGCAAGGGACAGGGAGCCTTCTCCACCAGGGTTTTGCGTGCACTCCTGCTTTGCTTCCCGGAGCTTTTCCCTGTACAGTCGCTGTCCCTTGCTTCTTCCAGGCACCATGGGGCAGACCACTGTCATCCAGCAAGTCACAATGCAGGAGAGAGACACCTTCCAAACAATCTGCACATACCAGACCTCCAGGTTTGATGCCTTCTTGTGGTATCAGCAGAGGAAAAGACAGGCCCCACAGCTTGGTTTCATATCACACAGCATCTGGCTCCAAGCCGAGAGTCCATCTCACCACATTGTTGAACACCACTGGGAAATACAGCGTCTTGCACGTGAGGCAGTTGAGCTCTCTGACAGTGGCTTGTACCTCTGTGCTGTGAGCGACACCCTGGTGCAGAGATCTTCATTGTGCAACAACCCGGTGTAGGGAGGGCATCTGTCTTTCAAGGCCAAGCTTGGGGAAGGGGCTCTCAGCTCTCCCCTTGCATCACTGCTTTCTCTGTACACCCAGGGATCTGCAGGCCAAGATCCTGCTCTCCACCACAAAGAAGACAAGCTATCTGCTGGGTGGCCAGGTGGAGGCTGTGCAGGGAGACACTAGGGCTTCTTCCCCTTGGACCCAAGCACTCTTAAAAGAGCAGCCATGCCTAGAGAGGTTTCTGCCAAGCCTGTTGCACAGGAGCCACCTCAGCCAGTCCCTCACATCTCTCCAAGCCAAACACTCTTCCCCTTTCAATGTCCCATAAGAAGGAGCTCGTAGGGCAGAGCGGGTATCACCTGAGATGGCCATTGAGACAAGACCTCATCCTGGAGAATGAGGAGGAAAAGAGCTTCCCTCACCTGCTTCTCAATGCAGGAGGAGGCAAGAGAAGTGGATGAGGGAGCGAGGAGTTGTACTTGCTTTCATAAGGATCCTGCACTTGCCAAGGTCCACAGGCACCCTTTGTGGAGGTAATAATGTTCTGACACACTCATCCCTTAATCAAAATGTCCCAGCTAACGACGTAGGCTGTGTTTTGATTTCCTGCAGTGCTACCTTTTCATTTTAACCTTTCTACCATGCCCATTCATTCATGGAGTGCGGGGATGATGAGCCCAAGGATTTCCAGGGCAGAACCCCATCAGTGTGGGCAGCAGATGCAGACCAAGAGCCAGAGGGTTCCTGTGCAGGCAGTTAATGTAAGGCTGTGGCACTCTGGTGGGTGGTTTGTGTCCCTGTTCGCAGGGAGGGGCTCGGCTGCTTCCAGCCCTGCAGTCCTCAGCCCCACACCCCCAGGTTCCCATGCATGAGGACATGTCACACCCTGCTCTCTCCCTCCTTCCCTCCCTCCCTGCCTCCTTCCCTCCCAGCTCACTCCAGCTGTCTGTGGTCATCACTTTCTCAGGTGGGTGGGTTGTGCTGCTGGGATTTGGCTCTCTTCCTCCTAATGTTGCCCTCAGGAGAAAGTCGCTAGCCTGTTTGGCCTCCTGCCCTGCATGCAAAGTCTCTGGGGGTCCTCAACGTATACGAAGGTGTGTTTGGGGCCTTATTCTAACCCAAGGTGCTCCAGCCCTTCCCTGTCGGGGTGATCCCCAGTGTGGCCTCTCTTGAGCCCAAGTTGCTTGTGTGGATGCATGTGTGCTTGCCTGTGTTGACATTTGTGCACATGGATCTCTGCAAATACATGTGTGTGCACAAAGTTGTGCCAAGCCAACACCCTATTGAGGTGGTGATGAATCAGGCAAGGGCTGAGACCTTGCTCTCAGCAGGTATTGAACCAGAGGGACCGGAGTCCTTATGTTGCTATGCCCAGGAAAGCCAAAGAGCTGATGAACCCTTTGGTCTTCAGGCCCCTGCACCTTTGTGTCCTGAGACTGAGCAGCCAGCAACCGGCCCTGGGGGAAGGCATGTCTGATTCAAGGTCACACACCCCAAAGCCTGCCGCTGTTCCTGACTGGGTCAGGGAAAGACCCTCTTTCCCCCAGGGGCTGCTGGTGGTGGAAGAAAGGGCACTGCATGAGAGGTGGAAACACTGTCTGTCTTGGGAGCTCTTTCCCTGAGGAATTCCTCCTCTAGGTGACTTCTGGCTTCTTCCTGTCAATGACCTTCTTCCTCCTATTCCAGCCAGGCTTTCTGTGTCCATGGTCATTGCTCATTGGGGCCTGCTGGTGGGAAATGGGGCTACAACAGCAGAGAGAATTTCCTTCTCTATCTGCAGGTGAGCCCTGAGCCCCCTGTTTTACCTCTTCCCTCCCTGGCCCCCACACACCCACCCGTCCATTTCTCCCCACACCCCTTCACCTCTGCAAAGGTCTCAGGCAGTGGCTTTGGCTGCAGAGAGGCACCCGGAGGGAGGCTCTCATCCTGTTCTTTCCCATCCCCAGGAAGTCAAGGGATGCTCTACCCAGCCCCTGAGCTCTGGACTGGGATGCCCGCCACCTCCAGATGCTATGGCTGCTCAGCCGTCCCAGGCTAGGGTGTAGCTGTGCACACTTACTCTTGCTGGGACTCTCCAGGAGGGCTTCCACTTTCTCCTCCTCTCCTGACAGAGGGGTTTAGCCTTTTCCCACCTCTCCTTCTTCTGCTCCTGTCTCCTGGGCTGGGCTGGAGGAAGGGGAGGGTCCAATTCCAAGTGTCAGCACTCCGGATTCCTAGCAAACACAACTGCAAGCACAGGGGCTGTTTCCCAGTGAACATCCCGCCGGGATGGTGCAGCAGTGCCAGGCAAACCTGGACAGCCACCGCACCTTGCCCCTGTAGGATGTCTGAGGCAGCCCAGAGTTTCACTGCAGGTCTCAGTTGGACTCCTCATTTTGATCTCACCTGTTGACATCACAAGCGAATGGAAGGAGTTGCACAGCCACGTACACACAGATGCACGGGAAAAAATGCTCACAACCACACACACAGGGTGCACACACGTGTCCATCCCTAGGGTCACACAGGTGTGTGCAGTCACAAGCATGCATGTACACAAATGCACGAGCCCTTGTACACATATAGAAGTGAAAGCACAAACTTGTGCCTGCACAAATGTAAACATTTGATCACATGTGAGCACACGTGAAAACACATGTGCATGCACACCCAGTTACACAGGAACCCCTGTGGATGCACACACATTAACTCCCCTGGACATGCCGTCACATAAATGTTCACACATGCCTATATGCACTTGCACACTCACACTTGCATGTAGATATATCTGCAAGCTCATGCACAAACACGGATATATATGTGCTCGTTCACACACACATATGCCCATACATGTACGCACACATGCACACTGACAACACACACACTTACTTGCTCACCTGCAAAAACATGCGCGTACACAAACACATGCACATACACACACAGAAATGCACTTGTTCACACACACACTGGCAGACACTCTCACATGTGCAGTTGCAAATGCACACACAAATGCAGACAGACAGGCACAAATATGCCTTCAGGCACAGACACATGCATATGCACATGAGGAAGCACAGCCCCTGCCACACTCAGAACCAGGACTCCACCGGCCAGCTCTCTGCCTCTGTGCCCCTGACAACTTTCTGCAACTCCTTGAAAGCCCAGTGCTAAGTCGGGAAATCAAGTGCCAGCCATCCGTGGTGGATTTAATGACAGCAGAGGGCTTTTGTGGGCTGGACAGAAGTGGTTCAACCGGCTGTGTTCTCATTAGAGGAAAGAGAGAAGGCGTATTGGGGTCCAAGCTGCAGGGTCTTTTGGGGACATTCACCCTCTTCACATGCAAAGTCTGTGCATGAGGCACAAAGTCAAAGCTAGAGACAAGCCCTACTGCTGGAGCTCCAGGGGTTCCCCACCTAACAACTCAAAGTAATCCCAAAGTCTGACAAGATCCAGCCCACCCCTGCTGATCGCCATAGGGCGGTTGTGGAGGTCTGGGCCCAGTTCCAGCTTCAATGCAGGGAGAGGTGCTGCCCTGACATGCTCACAGGGCAGCAAAGGGTTGTGTGTCTGGGGTGAGCCAGATGGCCTGCAGCTGCAAATGCTGAGGCTGGGACACCAGAAAGGAAGCTGGCCTGATGAAGTTGCCTTACGGTAAATACCCTCTCTTCAAAAGCCAAACTGATATTAATTAGCAAGTGGCATCAGGAGGAGATTTCAAACTGCCTGGGCCAAGCCCTGACATCTTTCGGTTCATCTGGCTCCTTAGAGCTCTTGGAGCTGCACTGCTGAGAAGCCTGTCTGTGCATCTGCTTTTAGCACTGGAGCAGTCTCCAGAGCCACAGGAGTGGTGGCAGGCGGCTGTGCCCAGCACTGCACGGGCACCAGGAGGACAAGCCTTGTGCCCTGAGAGCCTCCCAGAAAGGCTGGCATTGTCCAAGGCTCCTCACCTGGCCTCGAAGGCTCCTATTCAGGTCCCCCCAACTGTGACCTGCCTCCCTTGGAAGGAGTCCAGCTCCTAGCTATGCTCTGCAAGCGCAGCGTCAGGAAGCAAGGTGCCAGCCAGGCGGGTTTGTTAGAAATCTTCTCAGAAAGCAGCTGCAGCATTGCTTAGGCTAGAGTCAGCTGCTGCTGTTGTTAGCCACTGGGCAGCCATAATAGATGTGTACCGCGTGTGTAAAAAGCAGGCCTGTGTCAGGACTTTGCATCGTTGGCTGGTGAGCTTGGCAGGTGCTGCTCTGATGGACCATTACTCCTTGTCCTGTCACTACAGGCCCTGGTAAAAAGTCTTTCTCTACCTTTCTTGCAAGCCTCCTTTATATATTGAAAGACCACAATGAGGTCTCCCTAGAGCTTTCTCTTCCTCTGGCTGAACAACCCCAACTCTCTCAGCCTTTCTTCATAGGAGAGGTGTTCCAGCCTTCGATCATTTTTGTAGCCATCCCCTGGAGGGCCCATTTTAGCCGGTCCATGTCTGTCTTTATTGGGAACCCCAGAACTGGGTGCAGTACTCCAGGCGGGTCTCATGAGAGCAGAGTAGAGGGGGAGAATCACCTCCCTTGACCTGCTGGCCATGCTTCTTTGGCTGTAGCTCAGGCTGTAGCTCAGGCTTTCTGGGCAGCAAGCGCACATTGCTGACTCATGTCCAATTTTTCAACCACCGGTATCCCCAGGTCCTTCTCCGCAGGGCTGCTCTCAATCCCCAGTCTGTATTGATACTGGGGATTGCCTCAAGCCAGGTGCAGGACCTTGCACTTGGTCTTGTTGAACTTTGTGAGGTTCCTATGGGCCCACTCCTCAAGCCTGTCAAGGGCCCTCTCGATGGCATCCCTTCCCTCAAGAGTACCAACTGCACCTCTCAGCTTGGCGTCATCTGCAAACTTGCTGAGGTGCACTCAACCCCACTGTCTATGTTATTAATGAAGATGGCAGATAATATTGGTCCCAGTACAGACAGGACAAGGGCTAATGGTTTTAAACTGAAAGAGGGTAGATTTAGGTTGGACATAAGGAAGAAATTTTTTACGATCAGGGTGCTAAGACACTGGAATGGGTTGCCCAGAGAAGTTGTGGATGCCCCATCATTGGAGGTGTTCAAGGTCAGGTTAGATGGGGCTGTGGGCAAGCTGATCTAGTGAGAGATGTCCCTGCCCGTGGCAGGGGGGTTGGACTAGAAGGTCTTTCAAGGTCCCTTCCAACCCAAACCATTCTAGGTCTATGACTAGGGTTCTATGACTCTAGGGTTCTATGACTCTAGGGTTCTATGGTTCTATGACAGGCCCGGGCAGGCCCGACAGGGGGCGCTGCTGCTCTGCTCGCCGGGGCCACCTTGCCCCACCCAGCCCCTCCCAGGCCCCGGGACCCGGGGCGGTTCCCCTGCCGCCAGGCATTGTCATCAGCATCAGCACTGGCACTGGCATCAAGCATCGGCATCGGGATTGGGCTTCTTCCCTGCTTCCCTATCGCTTCCCCCCAGGGGATCTCTGCCGGTACTCGGAAGCCATCCCACAGAGTGAGGAGTTTGAGCTCAACACAGACAGGAGACAATGATGTAGAGGTGACTGAAACCTTCAGGCTTTCTCCATGGGTTCCAGACCTATGCTGGTAGGCTGTTGTAGAGGATTTTCCTCTGCACCAAATACAGAGCCTTTTGGTGTGCAGGTGAAGTCCCGTAGCTGGGAGGGAAGCTTGGACACTCCCTGTAAAGACACATTTTCCAAGGTCACTTCTCAGAGGCAGTCAGAAAGAGAACTGCTGTGTTGCCTAAGGGTGGAATGTCTGAGGTCTGCTGAAGCTGAAAGCCATCCACTGACTGGAGAGTTCTCTGTCCAGCCGTTCCCCAGGGAAGTCTGTATGGGTCTAGTAGCTCACGCAACTCTTCAAAGTCCACGTTCTTGGGCTCTCTTGCCTTGCGTCTAGCAATTGGCTGAACCTTGAGCCTGCAATATCACACTGTTCAGATACATGGATAAGCCTCTGGTAGCTTATAGAAAGTGAGGTGGAGAATGAGCCCAGTGAGAGAGCTGCTGAAGTGATAGATAGATGGATAGGGAGCCAGGCAAAGCTGAAATACCGTCCTGGTTTTACAGATCCCATGCAGAAGGAATTTGTGCTGCCGTTCCCACCAGAAGCAGCCACAACAAAACAGGACTTTTCTCCAAAGGCCTGAGTGGAGAGCAGCCAGTCCCGCTGGGGACAGCCACCTTTCAGCTTCTTGCTGTAGCTTGGACCGTGTTGGAGGCAGAGGTTATAGGTCAGAGAGCTGGGAAGGCAGGGGATGCCTGGTGGCCAATGGCTGAAGGTGAGTCAGCCGTGTGCCCTTGTGGCAAAGCAGACCAGCTGCACTCTGAGCTGTCTCAGCAAAAGTGCAGCCAGCACACCCAGGGCAGTGAGCCTTCTCCTCTATTTGGCACTCGTGAGACCATGCCTGGGGTCCTGTGTTCAGTTTGGGGCTCCTTGGTGTGTAGGAAAGGTATAGACATGTGGGAGTGAGTCCAGCAGAAGCCCCCAAGGCACGCAGGGGGCTTGAGGACATGACATGCTGAGAGCCTGAGGGAATGGGGCCTTAGGAGATGAAGGCTCAAGGGAGGCCTTATGGGTGTCTACAACTACATGCTCCGAGGATGTGGAAAAGATGGAGCCAGGCTCTTCTCAAAGTGCACAGTGGCAAGACAAGAGGCAACAGACACAATTTGGGAAATTTTGTTCAGATGTTAGAAAGCCTTTTTATTTTTCACTTGTTTTTGACCCTGAAAATCCTCAAGTACTGGAATGCACTGTCCACAGATGTTGTGCAGGCTCTGGCCTTGGCAATTTTCAAGACTTGATGGGCACAGCCCTGACCAGCCTGATCTGATGAGACCTGCTCTGAGCAGGGACTTGGAATGGGTGATCTGCAGAGGTCTTGTCCCACCTAAATTATGCTATGGAAAGAGCAAAAATAGTTTGGCAGGTTGGTTTGTTAATGGCTAGAAGCAGGGAGAGGACAAATGCAGATGCAACTGGTTTTGAGGAAACTGAGAATGGAAGGGTTATGGTCAAGTGGAAGGACTGTTTGTTGTTATTTTTTTTCCCTCAATGAGCTTTTCAGAAGCTGATGTATGAGATGGGATGGGCAGGGTGGCAGGAAACTTCATTTCTGGGTTCCTGAGATAACTTTTTTTGGCTAGAGGGAGGAAGTCCACAGTGCCTGGGGCTCTGAGTGGGGCAGTCGGTGTCTGCAGGGTTTGGGGGTGTTGACCATTGTGTTTGTGAGAGCCGCAGCCTTGCGGTGTGCGGACAGGAGCTTGGGGCTAGACACCGTGCAGGAGCCAGGAGAGGCCAACCCAGCCAAGGGCTTGAGGATGGAGAGAGAGGAGGCACAGGCATCAGGGAAGGAGAGACTCCCAAGATGTTGCACAGGAGGATGTGTCAGAGAGGTTGGTCACCAGGTGCAGGCCTATCCCCCTTTTACCCCTCCCTCCCCTTGGAATGGCAGAAGGTGTTGTCTGCAGGAGCAACACGAGTCACTGCTGGAGGAGAGAAGAGCACAGCACAGGCATTTCAGGTGTGCTAAGAAGAAGCATTTTCTCCTCCCCATTTCCTTCTTTGTTCCCCTTGCAGAGTCATTTCCGGCAGCTGTGCTCTCTTGGGGCTCTTGGTGGGGACGTGTGGGGTTTTTGGGTCTCTCTCACACAGGCAGGAGGATCGGTCTCAGCATGCACCTCGGGTATCTCATCCTCGCTGCCTTCCTGAGGCAACCACTGGATAAGCATTGGCTTTGACAGACGGTATGATTCCTCTTCTTCCCAGGAGACCCCCCAACAGTTCTCTGCAGGGAGCTGCTCTTGAATTATGGGCAAAGGTTGGGAAACATCAGATCACATAGGTGGTTTTGCACCTTCTTGCTCAAGATGCTGTTACTGCTGGCAAACAAAAGAAGAGAGTGAGAAGAAACAGCTTCTCTCCTGATCATCTTAGACCCCTTGCCTTCCTTTTCTCTTGCAACTCTCCACCTCTCTGTGCCTCTCTCTGCTGATCTGTCTGGGCCCAGTGTTTCACAGACAAATCATTGCAGAAGCTCTTTTCTGTCTCGGCAGTATGCATTTTCTGACTTTGCAACCCAAACGCACAGGACTTTTGAAAGCTGATGCAGGGACGTGAAAGCTCTCTCATCCACTCACATTCTTAGGGTGTCCCAGTCTCTCTCCTGGCTGGCACATGTCATGCAGTATGCCCTGGCTATTCATTCCTCCTGCATGTCCGTAATGCCAGGTCTTCCTTTTCCCTCCCTTGAGCTCGGAGCCTTCTGAGAGGACAAGGAATGGGGAGCAGGATGAAACATCTTTGCAGGAGTTCCCATGGTCCCTCACCCTGCTGGAGGTGTCCTGCAGCCAGCACAGGAGGGCCAGGCACTACAGGCTGTTCCCTGGAGACTCCAGGCAGCACAAGAGTGGGGGCCAAAGACCTGGGTGAAAGCACAGCTCTCCTCTGGGGGTATCCCTGTGGGAGGTAATTGGCATTATTGTGCTGTGGGATCCACGCTGAGCTGAGGTCTCAGACCTCCTGCCCAAAGACACGCACTGCTCTTGCTGCAGCGCAAGGGACAGGCAGCATTCTCCACCAACACTTTGCATCCCCTCTTATTTTGCATCTCGGAGCCTTTCCCTGCACAGTCGCTGACCCTTGCTTTCTTCCAGGTACCATGGGGCAGACCACCGTCGCCCAGCAAGAAGGAAAATTCACAGTAGAGGAGAAAGACACCTTCCAGACCACCTGCACCTACCAAAGCTCCAGGCTTGATGCCCTGCTTTGGTACCAGCAGAGGAAAGGCCAAGCTCCCCAGCTGCTCTCATAACAGGCAGCAGCTGGCCACAAGCCGAGCGGCCGTCTCACCACGTTGCTGAACATCACGGGGAAATACAGCCTCCTGCAGCTGGAGGAAGTCAAGGTCTCTGACAGTGCCTTGTACCTCTGTGCTGTGCAAGACACCCTGGTGCAGGGAGCTTCCTTGGCTGTGCAAGAACCCAGGGGAGGGAGGGCATGTGGCTGTGCAAGGCTGAGCTTGGGGGAAGGGACCCTGAGCTCTCTCCTGGCAGTGCTGCTTGCCCTGTGCACCCACAGCTCTGCAGCCCCAGATCGTCTTCCACAAGAGGACAGTGTCGGTGGCTCGAGAGGCAGGAGAACGTGGTGAAAGAGTCTTATCTAACCCATGGTGAAAACCCTCATTTTCACCATGGGTTATGTGGTTATTCTGCCCAAAGGCTTTGGAGAGGTGATGGGCAATGCAGGAGGTTGGGAGAGCTTGTGCATTGCTTCCTTGCTGCTGTTCTTTGCTTTATGGGTTTCTCTACTGCGCTTTGCTTCCTCAGGTATTCCTGCAGGCCTGTCTCTTAGAGTACCCGCTCTGGGATGTGTCCCTCCAAGGTCAGAGTTCAAAGTAAGATTAAAAAGATAAACAACATGCCGTGTGGCTATGCTCCTTCCTGGAATTGCAGGATTACAACAATTTTGGAAAATACTCAGAACTACTCTGGACCCTCCAGTTGCTGCATGGCCATGTGCTGGGGTCTGGAGGACCTGCTCTCCCCAGTGCACTCTGCCGGTCCTTGGAGTCCTCCTCAGGCCCTACCTCATGGGCTTCCCCCAGCGCTGCCTCATTTCTTCTGCAGTGGGACCATGCTGGACAACTGTAGCCAAGAGCACAATGGGAGGGCAGACCACCAGGCAGAGATGGGCAACAGGCCCTGCCAGGAGAAGAGCCAGCTTTGAGGAAAGCTGCTTCATGCCTGCGGGAAGGCCAGTCACTGCAGAGCAGCCGTGGGGGCTTGGGCACTGACTGCTGTCCTTGAGGCTCCGTGTGTGGTGGGAGCTGGGGTGTGCGAGAGGCATGAGGGCCCTGGTGTGTGGCCTGGGCAGGCTGATTTCACCATCAACCTTTGAGTCACCTTAGCCATGCACATCTGTGTAACTGCTGGGCTGTGCAGGGAACTGTTTTGGGGGGTGGAGGGTGTATACGTGACCTGTCCTTGCTGTCCTTGCCGTTGGGTGCAGGCCATGCCCTTTCATTCTGGAGAGAGGTAGGAGGATGAGGAGGGAGAGGTGAGGCTGTTTTCAAGGCTTTTTCTTACATCGCACCCACTCCTGCATCCTTTGGGGCCATCTTCTGACGGAGCCTCTTTTCCCAGCACAGGGCTATCCAAAGCAGCAAGAATTCCCTTCAGCACAAGCTTGTGAGCTGCTGACTTTTCAGAGCCTCCAGCAGCACCGCGCCACTCACTGGGGAATAGCAGTGGTCAGCCTCGCCATCTGCAGGACATGCTCTGAGGCCAAGAGGCCATATCTGAGCAGAGATGCTGGAATGCAGGGTTGGATCGCCACTGGCTTTGGAGGAGCTGAGTATGTCTTCCTGAGTTCCAGGGGACAGTGACTGGAAGGGACCGATTGCCCTGTGTCCCACTCTCCCCTTCCTCTGGCAATGATGAAAGGCCTGCTTGTGCCCACGCCTTCCCCCCTGCCACCCAAGGCAATACCTTTCTTCCTTGGCAATACAAGAAAATGTCCATCGAGAAGAGGATTATGTGGAGGCAGAGGCTGGGGTGCAGAAAACTTTAGTGACTCTGAGGTGGGAAACGAGTTCACCTGTAGAGGAGGCAGCCAGAGCAGGGAGAGCACCACCAGCTGCTGAAAGTCTGTGCCCATCACCCACAGTGGAGATCCCGCTGAGCATCTATCTGCCTGCCCCACAGAGGCAGAGAGGCCAGCAGATGCCTCAGATTGGCTCTGGGGTTCTTATGGCATAAAACAACAGAAGACAAAAAAGAGAAGGGAGAGAGTGGAAGGCAGGGAAGTAAGACTTTGGTCATGTTTTCAGGGAGCCCCAACTGCCCTCCTTTGGAAGGGCAGCACTGGATGCTCAACCTGTCTGACATTAATGGCCAGGAGCTCTGTCCTCAGTCCAGCATCAGCTTTTGGGTTCCTGGGAATCCTTGTCTGGGCTGTCACTAGTGGATTTAGCAGGGGGGGCACCTTCTGACACTGCAGCATCTGGAAATGCAGGAGAGGTCACAGCACCCAGAGGTGATGGGCACTCCATCACAGCTGAGGATGCTGCCAAGAGCAGCGGAGGTGGAGGAGCCCACAACGGTGTTCTGCGGGAAGGAGCTGAGGATGGGGCCGGGAAGAATCACCACCACAGGGGAGGGCTGGATGACGACAGTGGAGTTCTGGCACTGCCTGACACAGGGCTCATTGCAGCTGTTGGCCAGTGGGGTTGGGCCATAGGGCTGGCAGGGCTGGCACTGGCTGTAGCAGGACATGTCTTGGGCCGAGAGGTGCAGCTGGGAGAGAGGGCAGGGAGGAAGAAAAACATGGGGATGCATGAGGAGCAGCCTGTCACCGCACCATGAAGAAGGCAAAGAATATGCAGGGACAGGAGGTGGAGGCTGTGCAGAGATGTATGAAGGGTTCTTGCGTCGTCCTGCCAGGGCCCAAAAGGAGCCACCAGCTCCTATGCAGCTACTGCCTAGCCCCTGAGTGCAGAAGCCACCTCAGTACAGTCCCAGCTTCCCTCCATGCCTAACCTTCTCCCCACTTCCCTCTCCCATGACAAGCAGCCCCATGATCTGGCATAGAACAAAGCCAGCGTCAGCTGAGAAGTCCATTGAAGTGAGACCTCCTTTTTGAGAGAGCAGAGAAGGAGAAGGGGCTTGAGACTCACCTGACTGCCAAGGAGAAGGAGGCAAGAGAAGTGGATGAGAGAGAGAGGAGCTGGGCTGGCTTTTATCTTGAACCTGTACTGCCCCAGGCTGCCAGAGGCATCCCTTGTAGAGGTGATTATTTTCTGACAAGCTCATCTTGAATGCAAAACATCCCAGCTAATGCTATGGCTGTGTTTTGGCCTCCTCAGTCGCTGTCTTTTCATTTCCTAGTGAAAGGCATTTTCCTTTCCAGTGAAGGCATCTTTTGCGTGACAGAATGAGAAGGCCAAGCATTTCCAGTGCAAAAGACATCAGCGTGGGCAGAGGTCTCATCTCACATGCTGGAAGAGTCCACTAAAGGACACTCAAGATAAACAGCTGGCTTAGACAACACACAAACACACCCACACGCACCTCCCTCCCAGACCTCTAGTCATCTAGAGTTGATTGAGAAGACTCAAGACACCCAAAGAGAGGCTATCTACACTGTCCAGGGCCACCGCACAGGTCTTGGACTTGACAGAGTCATCTTCTGCAAGTCCTGTTTCCAAGGGTTCAGTGTGGCTGAGGGAAGACTCATCTGCGCTCGGTGAGAGCAGGGGATGCAGCTGATGAGAGTAACGTGCCCAGCTTGAGCCCATTCACCCCCACAAAAGCCCTCTCCTTGCTATCTGTCTGTCCCTAAGTACCGTGGACATGGATATGGGCTTTAGGCATGGGATGGAGGTGCTTGTAGGCTCTCGTAGGACAGCCTGTGGCTTCACTTCTGATGGCATGATGAAGCAAGCCATGCACACGTGACCAGGTAGGCAGGCCCTGCTGTGAGCTTATGCTAGTTGGGGAGTTCAGAGGCCACCATTGGTCAACTGCAGGATCAGTGTCTCCAGAAAGATGATTTGTCCCATTTACTGTGCCTGTCTGCTTTGGGATGGGATAAGTCCCGTGTGTGAGCTGATGTCTCTTCACTGACTGTGGGAAGAGTCTGTAGAGTCTGTGAGAGCGGGTCCAGAGGAGGGCCACGAAAACGATGAGAGGGATGGAACACCTGTCCTATGAAGAAAGGCTGAGAGAGGTGGTCTCGTTCAGCCTGGAAAGGAGAAGGTTCTGGGGAGACCTTCTTGCGGCCTTTCAGTACTTAAAGGGGGCTTAGAAGAAAGAGAGAGAAGGACATTTTACCAGGGCCGGTAGTGACAGGACAAGGAGTAATGGCTTTAAACTGAAAGAGGGTAGAGTTAGATTGGACATAAGGAAGAAATTTTTTCCAACGAGGGTGGTGAGACAGTGGAACAGGTTGCCCAGAGATGTTGTCGATGCCCCATCATTGGAAGTGTTCAAGGTCAGGTTAGGTGGGGCTTTGAGCAAGCTGATCTAGTGAGAGATGTCCCTGCCCGTGGCAGGGGGATTGGACTATATCATCTTTCAAGGGCCCTTCCAACCCAAACCATTCTATGATTCTATGATTCTATGAATTATGCTGGGAACAAAGATGGCTCTGTGAGGTCCTTCCCTCCAGGGCAGTGAGTTTGGGCTGAAAGAGCCTCTCCACGAGGATGTCTTTGGAATCTGAGTTGGTCCCCCAGGGCTGGAAGGACATATCCCCTGATGGCAAGTGACGTTACCCTGGGTCACTCTGGTGGGGCTGTTTGAAGTGTCATTCTTGGGAAGAAGCTCCTGCCGTTCTCAGCTGGAAGCCCAAGGGTTGCCATGTATGAGGACATGCCACGTCCAGTCCATCTCTTTCCTTCCCTCCTCAGCTCACCCCGATGGTCCCTTGTGGTTTTCTCCCCAGGTGTGTGCATTGTGCTGCTAGGTTTTGACCCCATCCCACCTAACACTGCCCTCAGGAAAAAATTCTGCCTTGTTTTACCTTCTTCCCTCTCTGTGCAGTCTGTGAGTACACAAACAATGCCATGGGCATGTCTAGGGCCTTGTCCTTCCCTACAATGCTCTAGCCCTGCTGTGGTTGTCCTCACGTGTCCTCAGCAGAGTCCATGGTTGGTTGTGTTCCTGCGTGTGTTCTTCCCTTGTGTGCTTTTGTGAGCAGCTGGGTTTGTGTGAATGCATGTGGGAGCACAGTTTTGTGTATACTTCCATGCTGGTGTGCATGAGCCTGTGTGCGTGTGTCCTTGTGTGTCCCTCATCACGAGGCAATGTGCTGCTCATGGCAGGGGCACTCTCCACTGCTCTCTCCACGAGGACCACAGAGCAGCAGGTTCCCAGGGTCAGAAGGAGCTGAGTGCAGCTGAGTGGTGATGGCACCAGCCTGCTAGAGATCTGTCCAGGGAAGAGGCACTGAAATGCAGCCCCTGCCTCCTGAGCCCTCCTTTTCCTGCCCCTCCAAAGCTCACACTCTGCTGCTGCCGATTTCAGGCCCCAACAAGGATGGTTTCACTCCAATTCTGATCCATAGTTTAATTGAGTGTTGTCGTGGTTTAACCCTAGCCGGCAACTAAGCACCACGCAGCAGCTCGCTCACTTCCCCCCACCAAGCGGGATGGGGGAGAGAACCAAAAAAACCCCCTCGTGTGTTGAGATAAAGACACTTCAGTAGGACAGAGAGGAAGGAAAATAATGGTAATACTAATAATAATAATAAATGACAATAATAATACTACAAGAATTAGAATATGCAAAAGAAGTGATGCACAATGCAATTGCTCACCACTCGCCAACCAATGCCCAGTTAGTTCCCAAGCAGCGATCCACCCCTCCTGGCCAAATTCCCAGGGTTTATACACTGGCCATGACATCATATGGTATGAAATATCCCTTTGGCCAGTTGGGGTCAGCTGTCCTGGCTCTGTCCCCTCCCAACTTCTTGTGCCCCTCCAGCCTTCTTGCTGGCTGGGCAGGAGAAGCTGAAAAATCCTTGACCTCGTAGAAACACTACTTAGCAACAACTAAAACATCAGTGTGTTATCCACATTATTTTCCTACTAAATCCAGAACACAGCACTACACCAGCTACTAGGAAGAAAATTAACTCTATCCCAGCCAACACCAGGACAAGTGTAAACAGTACTGGGAGTGCCTCAGCATGGCTGGCTGTCCCCGCCCCCTACCTCTCCAGGCCAGGACACAGCTGCTCTCCCCAGTGCTAGACAGTTCAAAAGGATGGGCTTTGCTTATGGGCAAGGAGAAAGGCTGAGGAATCCTGCCGACCATGTGCTGGCCATCCCTGAGTGGATCTGCTTCCAATGCAGTGTAGGTGGTGTCTGGGGTGGGACACAGCCCCCTCTCGTGTCCAAGCCAATGCCAAATGTACTTGTGCAGCTCATTGGCCTGGCGCTGTGACACGCAGGGGCTGAGACCTTGGACCATGCAGGTACTGAATGAAAGGAACATGGAGCCTGACATTGCTGTGCTCTTTGTGGAAGGGACAGACCCTGGGGCTTTCAGAGGGAAAGCCAAAGAAATGACTGCCTTGGACTTCAGCCCACAAGGACCTTCATGCCCTGCATTGGAATCTCAGTCTGAGTGCCCAGCAACTGCCCCTGGGAGGCAAGGGACACTGGATTCAAGACAACATCCCCCAAAGCCTGCTGCTGTCCCACAGGGGTGTCCAGAAGGGACCCTCTTTCCAACAAGGTCTGTGCAGAGTGTGTAAAGTTCCTGAGCCCATCTCCCCTCCTGAATGTCTGCCCACCTGGGCTCACGTCCAACTTGGAGACAGGTCAGCCAAGGCTTCCCCCCTTCCCTGTAGTGATCTTTGGTGACATCATTACCAGGGAGCTCTTCTGGAGAGCTCGGCCGGGGCTGATTCCCCTCTCTGTGGAGCTGCTTCTGAGCTGAGACTCCAGTGTAGTTGAGGGCAAACCTCATTGGTTTCTCCTGAGGTAAGAGGCACTGTGGAGAAGGGAAGGGCAGGGTTCCTTGTGTACCTAGAGTTTAGCAAGACCTTTGTCAGCCTCTCTCATACTTCCTTTATGACTAAATTGGAGACAAATGGGTTCATTAAGAGGATGATAAGGTGGGTGGAAAATTGGCTGGACTACCAGGCTCAAAGTGTTGTGACCAGTGGTGCAAAGCCCAGCTAGAAGACACTCACTAGTGGGGTCTCTCAGGGATCAGCAGGAGCACCAATAGTCTTTAATGTTTTCAGGAACGCCGCAAGCAGTGGGAAGGTCGGCACTTCCTGCAAGTCTGGGGATGACACCCAAACACCGGGAACAGGCGGTACACTGATCTCTGTTTGCCAGATTGTTCCCAGCAGGTCCAGGAACTACCTGTTGAAAGGAAACAGAGAAGATGCACTAGACTGTGGAAGTCCTCTGCGACAGGAGTACAGGCAATGAACAGCTGCTGGAACATGGGCGGTTCTAGTTAAGCAACAAGCTAGAAGAAATAGTGAGACCTGGAATGGATTTCCCTGGGAGTTTCTGCAATCTCCATCCTGGAGCAGCCTGCTCTAATGGGAACTGCTCCAAGCGAATGTTGACCTCTGGGGGTCCCGTCTCACCTACTTTCTGACACTGATTTCCCACCACCCCTGCCCTCCCTGACCCCTGCACGCCCATGGGCACCCTTGTCCTCACACTCCTTCTGCCACACCACAGCTTTTAGGCATTGTGCTGGGACTGCAGAGAGGCCGCTGAAGGGAGGCTCTCAGCCTCCTCTCTGCCATCCGCAGGGAATCTGTGGCTGCTGTTCCCAGCCCCCGAGCTTGCAGACAGCTCTGGGCAGCTGGTCCATCTCCTGGGTGAGGGCCCTACTGCTGTCCCCGGCTGCCCCTGGCGCTGTACATGCTTCTTCTTGCTGGGGTGGCCTTGCTGGAGGACGGGGAAGTCCAATTCCCAGGAGACAAACTTGTGCCCGTGCAGAGCCCCTGATCACTCTCAGCCAGGGCGAGAGCCCGAGCGGCAGCGGTGCAGGGCTCAGCCCCGGGGCGGAGCTGGCGGCGGCGGAGAGGAGAGGGAGAGGGAGAGGGAGAGGGAGAGGGAGAGGGAGAGGGAGAGGGAGAGGAGAGGAGAGGAGAGGAGAGGAGAGGAGAGGAGAGGAGAGGAGAGGAGAGGAGAGGAGAGGAGAGGAGAGGAGAGGAGAGGAGAGGAGGCGAGGCAGCGTGGCCGGAGCAGAGAGCCGGGGCTGGTGGGGGCAGCGAGGCGCAGAGTGGTGGAGCGGCAGGATGCGGCGGTGCCGGGGCGCAGGGCTGGCGGGGCTGGCTGCGGTGCTCCTGGGTGTGTGGGGCTGGCGGCGGTGGATGGGGGCCGGGGCTGTGCCCGGGGTGTTCCCCAGGGAGCCCAGCACCACCTCTTCCCTCTCCTTCTTCAGCATCTTCTTCCCCCTCTCTGACTCTCCGCCATCCCTCGTCCCCCTTTCCAAACCCTCCGAGTCCTCTCTTCTTGTTCCCCCTGTTTCTCCACCACCTCTCTTGGTACGAGCCTGCTTCCATGCACGCCTGCTTTTCCATGCACCCTCTCCTTGCCCTGTGCATTCAGCAGTTCTTATTGCCCTGAATGTAGCCCCCTGTCCTTCACTGTAACAACCATTCTCCCTTCTCTTCCTCTCTTCATCCATCCATCCATTCAGGCGCCTGACTTTTGGGCAATCTTTGGTGATCTTTGCCCTTTCCTTCTTTCTCGGCAGTGGCTGTGGGCAGAGCCCAGGTGCAGCAGGAGCCGTCGGCGGAGACCACCAAAGGCATTGGCATCAGCATCAGCTGCTCACACCCCAACATACAATCTTACGACTTCATCCTCTGGTACCGTCAGCTCCCGGGCCAAGGCCCTGCATTCCTCATGAGGAGCACTAAAAGGTCCAAAGAGCTGCGGGACCCTGCAGGGTGGCTGTCGGTGGCAGCAGACCGCCGGTCCAGTGCCCTGTGGCTCGCCCGGCCCCGGCGCGGGGACGCGGCGGTGTATTTCTGCACTGTGGGAGACACAGGGAGAGGAGCCGGGGCTGTGGCCGGGCAGTAACCGCAACGAGTGGGGCCGGGCGTGTGTGTCGGGGGTGGGGGGACAGCGCCGGGCGGGCCCGCCCAGGGGGCGCTGCCGCTCCGCCCGCCCAGGCTGCCTCGCCCCACCCGGCCACGCCCAGCCACGCCCGGCCCTGGGGCGGTTCCCGCATCGACCGCCACCAGCACCAGTGCTGGCATTGGCATCGGACCCGTCGAGGCCCCGCAGCCCCCGCACCCCGCAGCCTTGATCCTTCTTTTTCCTTGTCTCTGCTCCTTGCCGTACACATCCTGTGTCTTGCACAATCCCCACATACTTTTCCACTGCATCCCGTAAGGAGTCTGGTCCCCTTGTAGGCAGAAAGAGCCCTGAGTTTATAAGATGATCCTCTCTTCTCACCCTTCTGGCAGGTGTCATCCCCAGACAAGGAGTCGATAGTGATACCTGAAAGGATGGGGAGTAGATGTCTGTGAAGAAGAGGGTTCTATGTCCTCTTACCAGAGACAAATGGTATGTCTGACTCTGTGTGGGATGTTTACAGCAGGGGCTATTTCCAGAGACATTTGAGAAGGGAGAGAAACACCCTGTGGGGAGAGGGAGTCAGACTCCTGCTTCCAGGTACCTATGGCTGTTGCTGGTTGTACATCATTACAGACAGTACTGTGGGACAAGGAGCACATGGGTGGCTGCAAAGAGGCCTGTCTCCATCCCCAAGAGAGAGGTGGGTGCAGGCCCCTGTCTCTGGCCAGGCACTGGATGGCAGGAGAAGTTCACCATGGACACTCGTCCCTTGCTGGGGCCTGGTTGGGCTGGGTGGGATCTCCAGGAGGAGCAAAAAGCAGTTAAACAGCCTGCAGCCTCCTATTGCCTGACAGCAGACTGCTTGATCTCTTCCTTCAGGCTCCCACCTGAACTTTCAGGTGCCCCAGGCCCCTTTGCCAATGAGCCCTGGAGCTGAGAGGCAGCCCTTCTGCAGCAGGGTATGTCTGCCTGAGAGGATACTCAAGCACCTTCTGACTTGGAGGGCTGGGAGAAGCCCAGCTGCGGCCTGACTGTGCAAAGAACCTCCCAATGCTGAACAACCTCCCCTTGGCCCTTGCAAACCAGGAACACAGGAAGGGTCGCAGTTCAGTGTCTTTCCTTTATTTTCTCACCCTACAGAGCGTCCTCGTGGCAGAGGTGTGGAGTCCCAAGGGTGCCTGACTGAGAAGTCTCTCTTCTTCTTTCCCCCCCATCAGCTATTTACACACACTGCCAAGATCCCCCCTGAGCCTTCTCTTCTCCAGGCCCTCTCCTCTTCTGCCAGCCCTCTCAGCCGATCCTCATAGGAAAAATGCTCCAGTCCCTGCATCATTTTGCTGGGCTCGCTCCCACATCTTTCTTGTACTGGGGAGCTCAGAACTGGACCCAGCACTCCAGATGTGGCCTCACTAGCACTGAGAAGAGAGGAAGGATCAGGTACCTTGTCCTGCTGGTGATGCTCTTCGTCCTGCAGCCCAGGATGCTGTTGGCCTTCCTTGCCACGAGGCTGCATTGCCACAGCAGACACAGGAACACCCCTGAGCTGCTGAAACTGAGCAGGACACAGCAGTGAGTATTCAGGAGAAGTATCCCAGCTGCTTCTCCAGCTCTTACTCTTTTTTCAGCATCCACCAATGAGCACGGTTGGAGAAGGGGGCTCTTGGTAGGAGGCAGGACTGCTCCTGTGGCTTTACCTCCTAGCCAAGGAAGCCCAAGGAGAGAAAATGTCTTCCTAGCCCTGCATCTGGGGATCGCTGAAAGCCTCAACATGTGAGTAAAAGACCCATCAGCCAGACACTGGACAAGATTCTCTGTTCAAGCCCTTGAGCTGTCCCCCTGCTTTTCACATCTCTCCTCCAGCTCTGGGGACTCAGCAGTGCTTGGCTGGGGGTGTGTGTCTGTGTCCCTGAGTCCCTGTGAGTTCTCTGCACAGCACAAAACTGCTGGTGGCTGTGTTTCCGGGATGTGCATTTCTGGCATCTGGTTTGTCCCTCTGTGCACATCTCTTGTTATACTAAGTCCATTTTCAAAAGCAAAGATCTGGCCCTGGAGAGGAGAAGCTGTGGGGGAAGCTGACAAAAGCAGCCATGGTGGCAGGCCAACATGTTCTAATTACTGGAGTGATGTCAGCTCAGTAGGCCATGACAGTGACTGTTGGCAGTGAGGCCTTCTGAGGTGATGAAGAAAGTTCAGGCTTTGTGGAAGAGAGGGGGTAGGGAATATGTCCAAAGAAGAGCTGGGCCAGAGGGAAAGGGAAGGAGGCAAAGAGAGTGAGGCACCTGGAGAAAAGTCTCTCTATGACATACCAGTAGGTGGATGAGAAGCCCCATTTCCACCTGGATGGGGTAAGAAAGCTATGGTTTGGAATTCAGGTCTGTCCTTATGCTGGGCTTTACACAAAGACCTGTGAGAGGGTCTTGAAGGAAACACAGGACATCTGGGAGGGCAAACAATAAATAAGTTGCAATATGAGGTCACAAACTGTCTCTTTCCATACATTTTAACTGACCAGAGTTCTTTTTTACACTCACATTACATCTGAAACTGATTGCTCATGTGGCAAGTCTTTCCCTTTTCCTTCATGTTTGTAACTTCTCAGGCATCCTGAAAAGTGAATGCCATGGCTTAGTGTTGCTGCAGGTGTTGCAGGGAGACCCTTCAAAGACTGAGCTCAACATGGGGCTTCTCCCCAGAGCCTGGACTCAAAAGACCCAATTTTCTCTGGGGACAGGAGCCTTTCAGTGTCTTGAGGAACTCACACACCTGAGGAACTTCAGCAGAGGTCACTGTAAGGGCGTGTGGAAGGTGAGAGCTGCTGGTTCACTAAGGCTGTCAGATCAAGTCCCTTTTCCTTTCAAAGGGAAGTACAAGTAAAAGGGAAAGTGACAAACAAAGCACACAATGACACCAATCTCTGGGTAAGTGATAAGGGAGACAAAGAGTGAGACCAGAGCTCTGCAGCTGCTAATTGATGGGCCATTAGGAAACTGCAGGTGTAGCTTTGAAGTGGGTCAGCCTGAGCTTTGTAAGTGAGAAGAATTGAGAAGAGGAACATGAGGATTATGGATGTTTGAGGGGGTTCCTACGGGACTAGGGAACACTTATTAAGGAATGCTTAGGGGAAGGGTCAAAGGTGGGTGGGGAATAGAGGATTGGGGAGGAGCAAGGGGAGGCAATAGAGAGGAGGAAGGGCAAAAGGAGGTACCTGCACCTAAGCAGGGGCTGGTCAGTGCACTTGTTGGAATGAGCCCTGTGCTTGACCACTACAGTCCCCCCTGCCTTCTTATTAAATCCTTTCTTAACCATCCTTCTGTGTAACTTCCCACGTGTGAGTGCCAGTAACTGGAGAGACTGGTGTGAAAGAGAGATCTGGGTGCCAGTAACTGGGCAACCAACCAATGGCAATAGGTGCCATTGGTAGGCCTGGGTGCCAGCAATGGGATGGACTGCGGGGTGTGTGGCAAGGTCTAAGTGCCAGCAACTGGAGAAGAGGCCTCTAGTCACAGAGGTCTCTGTGCCAGCAGCTGGAGGGACTGGGATGTCAACAAGGTCTGGGTGCCAGCAACTGGAGAAGGAGAAACATGTCACAGGGTGATATTACCAAGCCATGGCAATGTTTGAGGGGTCCAAGAGTGTGGGGGGTGATTGTGAGATTAGCTAGTGGTTTGCTAGTGAAACTCAGGCTGGCCTAGCCAGAGAGAAGGAGGAGACCCAGGTGCTGGGTAAGAGGGCCCAGGCTCCAGGCAGGGCTGTTAGATGGGCTGAGGGCCTGTGATGATATTTGAGAGATGCCTGAATGTGGGTGTGCTTGTGACTCCAGAAGGTGACGGGGTGTGTGTTTTCACTAGGGAACTGCATGTCACAGGCATCCTGGAGACAGTCAGGCAAAGGGCCACTCTGGATGGTGAAGAGACTGGAGCAACTCTCATGTGAAGAAAGGTTGAGAGAGCTGGGACTGCTCAGCACAGAGGAGAGAAGTCTCAGGGGAGAGCTCATTAATGGGTACAAATATTTAGAGGGAGGGTGTGAAGAAGGTAGAGCCAGGCTCTTCTCCATGGTGTCCACTGACAAGACAAGAAGCAACAGGCACAAAGTGAATCGCAGAAGATTCTATTTGATCATCAGGAATCCCTTTTTCACTGTGAGGGTGGGGAAGCACTGGCACAGGATGCCCAGAGAGGTTGTGGAGTCTCCATCCTTGGAGGCATTCAGAAGCTGTCTGGACATTGTCCAGGACATGTTGTGAGCAGAGACAGAAGCATCAAGCAAGGAGAGACTCCCAGGGTTGTGGTCCTGGGGTCAGCAAGGATGGTTGCATGTTGGGGACTATGGCTCGATTTCTCCTCTTAGCAGAAATGCAGAGATCCTCCTCTTCCTGTACATGTGTACAGAGTGCACAGGGCCCCCCGTCGTGCAGATGTTCAGAACGCCGTTGGCTGAGGGAGCCACAGATGTTGCTGCTGGAGGAGGGAGAAACCCAGGAGGAGCACTTCAGGCACAGGAAGAACAGATCATTTCTCTTCCCCGCTTCTTCCTTTGCTCCCCCAACAGAGTCGTTTCCGGCAGCTCTGTTATCTCGGGGCTGGGAGGTGGTTTTCTGACTCTCTCTCACTCAACAAACAGGCGGGTCGGACTCAGCATGCACCTTGGATATCTTGTCCTCACCGTCTTCCTGGGGCAACTGCTGGGTGAGTCCTGCCTTTTCATCAATGCACACTTATTCTCCTCAGAAAACTCTCACCAGCCTTATCAGGTCCATGCATGGAAATTCTCTTGAACTAGAGGAAAACGCTGGGAAATGTCAGCTCACATTTGTGGTTTTGTACCGGTTCTCTCAAGATGCTCTTACTGTTGGAAAGGAGAAGAGAAGACAGAGGAACAGATGCCTCAGAGCCTTTCTCCATCTTTTCCCTCCCCTTCAATCCATCTCTCTCTGCCTCTCTCTTCTCATCCACCTGTGGGCAGCATAGGAGATCTCAGCTGTCTCTGCAGCCTCAAATTTCTCCACTTCCAACACAAAGTAACAGATCCTGTCAAAGCTGCCACAGGGACATTCACTGTGCTGCCTGGCTGGGCCTCCTTGCATGGCTGCCATGGCCTCCAGTTTCCTCCTGGTTGTCAACTCAGCCAGGCCTCCCTCTTTCCAATGTTCAGCTCAGCATTGTATGAGCTCAAGGACCTAGGAGCCCTCGGAGTTGACAGGGATGGGGAAGCTGGATGAATCTTTTTGCCGTAGCTCCCTAGGCCCCTCAACCTGTGGGAGGGGTGCTGGTCCCAGCACACAAAGGTCAGGCATGACAGCCTGTTCCCTGGTCCTCTGGGCAGTCGCAGACCAGGGAGGAGGAGCAGGGACACAGCACAGCTCTCCTCAGGGTCCACGCTGTGCTGAGTGCTCTGAGCTCCTGCCCAAAACTGCTCTCCCCCTGGCTGTCCTCAGGCCTCAGGATTTTCCTGCAGGACAAGAGGCAGAGAGATTTCTCTGCCTGGGTTTTGCACCCACTCCTGGTTTGCTTCCCGGAGCCTTACCCTGCAGAGCTGCTGACCTTCCCTTTCTTGCAGGCACCATGGGGCAGATCACCATCACCCAGCAAGAAGGACAAGTCACAGTGAAGCAGGGAGACACCTTCCAAACAACCTGCACATACCAGACCTCCAACTTTAGAGGCTTGCTCTGGTACCAGCAGAGGAAAGGCCAAGCTCCCCAGCTGCTCTCATATCAGGCAGCAGCTGGCTGCAAGCTGAGCGGCCGTCTCACCACGTCACTGAACACCACAGGGAAATACAGCCTCCTGCAGCTGGAGGAAGTCGAGGTCTCTGACAGTGCCTTGTACCTCTGTGCTGTGCAAGACACCCTGGTGCAGGGAGCTTCCTTGGCTGTGCAAGAACCCAGGGGAGGGAGGGCATGTGACTGTGCAAGGCTGAGCTTGGGGGAAGGGGCCCTCAGCTCTCTCCTGGCAGCGCTGCTTGCCCTGTGCACCCACAGCTCTGCAGGCCAAGATCCTGTGATGTAATGTTTTCTGTCCATCCCAGACATAAATTTATGCAGACACAGTCTTAAATGTTCCCATACCACACTTCATGAAGGCGCAGTCTTCTTATTGCCAATGCATGGAAAGCTCTGCTGTCTCGTAAAGTGCAAGCAGCACGCACATGAGCCATTGCATTTACCTATTAACAAGCTGTTCATCTTGACCACTACTAATAACTGCAGGCACATCCATCCTCCCTGACAGCAACTGGGTTTCTCTTGTCTCGAGACAGACACACCTTAAAACTGGCTCCATTGTGTTATTTCCCTCTTGAACTTCAGCCATGGCAGTTGATGCAAAGAGACGCTGTACCTTTTCCTTCTCCTATCTGCATGACTAACCATAAACCAAGACAAACACAGACAAAGAAAAGCTCGACCCAGGCAGCTCCCAGCATGGGGCATCCATGGGCCCTCATTCCCCTGTGCTCTCTGGGGAGACAGCTCCAGCCTCAGCCTCCTATCAGCAGGTGTCTCATCCACCCCACTGGTAGAAACAAAGAAGGCATGACAATCTCCCTGGTGATCTTTGTGATCTCCTTCAGGGAGACCTGGGGGTCTGGAATCAGCCCCCCCACCTCCTATGCAAGAAGCAATGCCGCAGCAGAGGATTCTGTGTCTGCTACCAGCCCAGTTTCCTGCAGGCTGCAAATGCTGAGGTCTGCACACAGAAATGAGCTTGAACTAATGAAGTTGCTCCCAGGTTTCTTTGCTGGTAAATGCATTCTCTTCAAAAGCCAATCCCCCCCTCCCCCCGCCCGCTAAACAGCAGCTGAGAGGAAAAGGAGATTTTGTGTCAGCGTATCAGTGTTTCACTTCACATGTCTGTGTTGAACTAGTTGCCTCCCCTCTCAGTAGCTTTTCCTCCCTCCCCTCTTGGGCTTTGCTTGTGAGGAGTTTGAAGATGTGCGGGGTCAGAGAGGGGGTCAAGTCTCTGCTGCCAAACCAACCCTTAAGCAAGGCCTTGGGCAGAGGCGTTTCAGTGGGCTCAGCTCTTTCCTGCAGTAGTTCAGTAGGTCCCCTTCCACAGGGGGAAGACACTCTCCAACCCCGCTGCGGGTAAAAGCAGTAATTTGGAAAGCTTCTGGCCACCCTTGGGACACTTAGGCAGCAGCCGCAGCCTCTCTTCCGGCTGTGCCTCTCTCCTGCTTCCCTTTCCCCTCAGCACAGGAAATTGTGCTAGCCTTCAAGGCCATCTTCTGCTGAGAGGCCTCCCAGCACAACTCCAGGCACACTAGGAGGAAGATCCGTCCCCAAGAGCTGCGCGGCTCATGGGGCTGCCAGCCTCCCACTGGCCTACTGCTGTGGTGCTCACTTGAGGACACCACTCATCAGGCTCCCCAACCACAGGACATGCTCCAGAGAGCATTTCTAGGGAGAGACAAAGCAAGGCAGGCCACTGGCTCTGGAGCCGCCTTCCTCAGCTTCTAGGAACAGCCCTGCAGGCCTCAGCCCCATACTCCCAGGTTCCCATCCATGACGACATGTCACACCCTTCTCTCTCCCTCCCTCCCTTCCTTCCTCCCTACCTCTTCCCTCCCTGGCCCCCACACACCCACCAGTCCATTTCTCCCCACACCCCCTTCACCTCTGCAAAGGTCTCAGGCAGTGGCTTTGGGCTGCAGAGAGGCACCCGGAGGGAGGCTCTCATCCTGTTCTTTCCCATCCCCAGGAAGTCAAGGGATGCTCTACCCAGCCCCTGAGCTCTGGGACTGGGATGCCTGCCACCTCCAGATGCCATGGCTGCTCAGCTGTGCCAGGCTAGGGATGTAGCTGAGCACACTTACTCTTGCTGGGGACTCTCCAGGAGGGCTTCCACTTTCTCCTCCTCTCCTGACAGAGGGGGTTTAGCCTTTTCCCACCTCTCCTTCTTTTGCTCCTGTCTCCTGAGCTGGGCTGGAGGAAGGGGAGGGTCCAATTCCCAAGTGTCAGCACTCCGGATTCCTAGCAAACACAACTGCAAGCACAGGGGCTGTTTCCCAGTGAACATCCCGCCGGGATGGTACAGCAGTCCTGGGGCAAACCTGGACAGTCACCGCAGCTTGCCCCTGTAGCATGTCTGAGCCAGCCCAGAGTTTCATGGCAGATCTCAGTTGGACTCCTCATTTTGATCTCACCCGTTGACATCACAAGTGAATAGAAGGAATCGCACAGCTCTTGCACAAACACAGATATGTATGTGCTTGTCCGTACACACATATGCCTATACACATACGCACACATGCACACTGACAACACACACACTTACTTGCTCACCTGCAAAAACATGCGCGTACACAAACACATGCACATACACACACAGAAATGCACTTGTTCACACACACACTGGCAGACACTCTCACATGTGCAGTTGCAAATGCACACACAAATGCAGACAGACAGGCACAAATATGCCTTCAGGCACAGACACATGCATATGCACATGAGGAAGCACAGCCCCTGCCCACACTCAGAACCAGGACTCCACCGGCCAGCTCTCTGCCTCTGTGCCCCTGACAACTTTCTGCAACTCCTTGAAAGCCCAGTGCTAAGTCGGGAAATCAAGTGCCAGCCATCCGTGGTGGATTTAATGACAGCAGAGGGCTTTTGTGGGCTGGACAGAAGTGGTTCAACCGGCTGTGTTCTCATTAGAGGAAAGAGAGAAGGCGTATTGGGGTCCAAGCTGCAGGGTCTTTTGGGGACATTCACCCTCTTCACATGCAAAGTCTGTGCATGAGGCACAAAGTCAAAGCTAGAGACAAGCCCTACTGCTGGAGCTCCAGGGGTTCCCCACCTAACAACTCAAAGTAATCCCAAAGTCTGACAAGATCCAGCCCACCCCTGCTGATCGCCATAGGGCGGTTGTGGAGGTCTGGGCCCAGTTCCAGCTTCAATGCAGGGAGAGGTGCTGCCCTGACATGCTCACAGGGCAGCAAAGGGTTGTGTGTCTGGGGTGAGCCAGATGGCCTGCAGCTGCAAATGCTGAGGCTGGGACACCAGAAAGGAAGCTGGCCTGATGAAGTTGCCTTACGGTAAATACCCTCTCTTCAAAAGCCAAACTGATATTAATTAGCAAGTGGCATCAGGAGGAGATTTCAAACTGCCTGGGCCAAGCCCTGACATCTGTCAGTTAGTCTAGCTCCTTAGAGCTCTTGGAGCTGCACTGCTGAGAAGCCTGTCTGTGCATCTGCTTTTAGCACTGGAGCAGTCTCCAGAGCCACAGGAGTGGTGGCAGGCGGCTGTGCCCAGCACTGCACGGGCACCAGGAGGACAAGCCTTGTGCCCTGAGAGCCTCCCAGAAAGGCTGGCATTGTCCAAGGCTCCTCACCTGGCCTCGAAGGCTCCTATTCAGGTCCCCCCAACTGTGACCTGCCTCCCTTGGAAGGAGTCCAGCTCCTAGCTATGCTCTGCAAGCGCAGCATCAGGAAGCAAGGTGCCAGCCAGGCGGGTTTGTTAGAAATCTTCTCAGAAAGCAGCTGCAGCATTGCTTAGGCTAGAGTCAGCTGCTGCTGTTGTTAGCCACTGGGCAGCCATAATAGATGTGTACCGCGTGTGTAAAAAGCAGGCCTGTGTCAGGACTTTGCATCGTTGGCTGGTGAGCTTGGCAGGTGCTGCTCTGATGGACCATTACTCCTTGTCCTGTCACTACAGGCCCTGGTAAAAAGTCTTTCTCTACCTTTCTTGCAAGCCTCCTTTATATATTGAAAGACCACAATGAGGTCTCCCTGGAGCTTTCTCTTCCTCTGGCTGAACAACCCCAACTCTCTCAGCCTTTCTTCATAGGAGAGGTGTTCCAGCCTTCGGATCATTTTTGTAGCCATCCCCTGGAGGGCCCATTTTAGCCGGTCCATGTCTGTCTTTATTGGGAACCCTAGAACTGGGTGCAGTACTCCAGGCGGGGTCTCATGAGAGCAGAGTAGAGGGGGAGAATCACCTCCCTTGACCTGCTGGCCACACTTCTTTGGCTGTAGCTCAGGCTGTAGCTCAGGCTTTCTGGGCAGCAAGCGCACATCCCCAGGTCCCTCTCTGCAGGGCTGCTCTCAATCCCCAGTCTGTATTGATACTGGGGATTGCCTCAAGCCAGGTGCAGGACCTTGCACTTGGTCTTGTTGAACTTTGTGAGGTTCCTATGGGCCCACTCCTCAAGCCTGTCAAAGGCCCTCTCGATGGCATCCCTTCCCTCAAGAGTACCAACTGCACCTCTCAGCTTGGTGTCATCTGCAAACTTGCTGAGGGTGCACTCAACCCCACTGTCTATGTTATTAATGAAGATATCAGATAATATTGGTCCCAGTACAGACAGGACAAGGGCTAATGGTTTTAAACTGAAAGAGGGTAGATTTAGGTTGGACATAAGGAAGAAATTTTTTACGATCAGGGTGCTAAGACACTGGAATGGGTTGCCCAGAGAAGTTGTGGATGCCCCATCATTGGAGGTGTTCAGGGTCAGGTTAGGTGGGGCTGTGGGCAACCTGATCTAGTGAGAGATGTCCCTGCCCGTGGCAGGGGGGTTGGACTAGAAGGTCTTTCAAGGTCCCTTCCAACCCAAACCATTCTAGGGTTCTATGACAGGCCCGGGCAGGCCCGACAGGGGGCGCTGCTGCTCTGCTCGCCGGGGCCACCTTGCCCCACCCAGCCCCTCCCAGGCCCCGGGACCCGGGGCGGTTCCCCTGCCGCCAGGCATTGTCATCAGCATCAGCACTGGCACTGGCATCAAGCATCGGCATCGGGATTGGGCTTCTTCCCTGCTTCTCCATCGCTTCCCCCCAGGGGATCTCTGCTGGTACTCGGAAGCCATCCCACAGAGTGAGGAGTTTGAGCTCAACACAGACAGGAGACAATGATGTAGAGGTGACTGAAACCTTCAGGCTTTCTCCATGGGTTCCAGACCTATGCTGGTAGGCTGTTGTAGAGGATTTTCCTCTGCACCAAATACAGAGCCTTTTGGTGTGCAGGTGAAGTCCCGTAGCTGGGAGGAAAGCTTGGACACACCCTGTAAAGACACATTTTCCAAGGTCACTTCTCAGAGGCAGTCAGAAAGAGAATTGCTGGGTTGCCTAAGGGGTTGAATGTCTGAGGTTTGCTGAAGCTGAAAGCCATCCACTGACCAGAGAGTTCTCTGTCCAGCTGTTCCCCAGGGAAGCCTGTATGGGTCTAGTAGCTCACACAACTCTTCAAAGTCCATGTTTCTGGGCCTCAGAAGCAGAGAGGGAAACCTGGTTTCTACAATGGCAGAGGCTCCTGTCTTGAAGTGGCAAAGGATCCCTTCTCCAGGCATTGCTTGGACGGGCTTCAAACAGGCCAGATTCCATGTTTGCCTCAGTGCCGGTGTCTTGGAGACCAGGGCAGCACAGGCAGCCAAGGATTCTCCATATGGGTCCTTGAAGGGATGGATGGAGCCTGTCTGTAAAGCAGAGGGCAAAATCATGCTGCGGGTTGTGGTTAGGCTGGGTCTGTGCCTCCCCAGCCTGAGTGCCAGTGAGGAAAGCTGTTGAGACATATATGGGTGTGACTTTTTCAGCCAAGTCCAGGCCCAGGGACTTGGGACACAGGACTAGATCCTCAGCAGAAATATCCTACCTGCTTCTCTTGCTCCTAGGCTTCCCTCAGAATCAACCAATGGTTGCTGTTGGAGAGAATGGCTCTTGGCAGGAGACATGATTGCTCCTGTGATTTATTCCCTGGCCAAATTAGCCCAAGGAGGGAAAAATCCCTCTCTTGCCTTGCATCTAGCAATTGGCTGAACCTTGAGCCTGCAATATCACACTGTTCAGATACATGGATCAGCCTCTGGTAGCTTATACCTTGGTAGTGAGGTGGAGAATGAGCCCAGTGAGAGAGCTGCTGAAGTGATAGATAGATGGATAGGGAGCCAGGCAAAGTTGAAATACCTTCCTGGCTTTACAGATCCTGTGCAGAAGGAGTTTGTGCTGCTGTTCCCACCAGAAGCGACCATGCAGGTAGGACACAACAAAACAGAACTTTTCTCCAAAGGCCTGAGTGGAGAGCAGCCAGTCCCGCTGGGGACAGCCACCTTTCAGCTTTTTGCTGTAGCTTGGACCGTGTTGGAGGCAGAGGTTATAGGTCAGAGAGCTGGGAAGGCAGGGGATGCCTGGTGGCCAATGGCTGAAGGTGAGTCAGCCGTGTGCCCTTGTGGCAAAGCAGACCAGCTGCACTCTGAGCTGTCTCAGCAAAAGTGCAGCCAGCACACCCAGGGCAGTGAGCCTTCTCCTCTATTTGGCACTCGTGAGACCATGCCTGGGGTCCTGTGTTCAGTTTGGGGCTCCTTGGTGTGTAGGAAAGGTATGGATATGTGGGAGTAAGTCCAGCAGAAGCCCCCAAGGCACTCAGGGGGCTTGAGGACATGACACGCTGAGAGCCTGAGGGAATGGGGCCTTAGGAGAAGAAGGCTCAAGGGAGGCCTTATGGGTGTCTACAACTACATGCTCCGAGGATGTGAAAAAGATGGAGCCAGGCTCTTCTCAAAGTGCACAGTGGTAGGACAAGAGGCAACAGACACAATTTGGGAAATTTTATTCAAATGTTAGAAAGCCTTTTTATTTTTCACTTGTTTTTGACCCTGAAAATCCTCAAGTACTGGAATGCACTGTCCACAGATGTTGTGCAGGCTCTGGCCTTGGCAATTTTCAAGACTTGATGGGCACAGCCCTGACCAGCCTGATCTGATGAGACCTGCTCTGAGCAGGGACTTGGAATGGGTGATCTGCAGAGGTCTTGTCCAACCTAAATTATGCTATGGAAAGAGTAAAAATAGTTTGGCAGGTTGCTTTGTTAAAGGCTAGAAGTAAGGAGAGGACAAATGCAGATGCAACTGGTTTTGAGGAAACTGAGAATGGAAGGGTTATGGTCAAATGGAAGGACTGTTTGTTTTTTTCCCTCAACGAGCTTTTCAGAAGCTGATAGATGAGATGGGATGGGCAGGGTGGTAGGAAACTTCATTTCTTGGTTCCTGAGATAACTTTTTTTAGCTAGAAGGAGAAAGTCCACAGTGCCTGGGGCTCTGAAGAGAATGGCAGAAGGTGGCAGAGTCACTGCTGGAGGAGAGAAGAGCACAGCACAGGCATTTCAGGTGTGCTAAGAAGAAGCATTTTCTCCTCCCCTTTTCATTCTTTGTTCCCCTTGCAGAGTCATTTCCAGCAGCTGTGCTCTCTTGGGGCTCTTGGTGGGGACGTGTGGGTTTTTTGGGTCTCTCTCACACAGGCAGGAGGATTGGTCTCAGCATGCACTTCAGGTATCTTATGCTCGCCTCCTTCCTGAGGCAACCATTGGGTAAGCATTGGCTTTGACTGACGGTATGATTCCTCTTATTCCCAGGAGGCCCTCAGCCCCTCAACAGTTCTCTGCAGGGAGCTGCTCTTGAATTATGGGCAAAGGTTGGGAAACATCAGATCACATAGGTGGTTTTGCACCTTCTTGCTCAAGATGCTGTTACTGCTGGCAAACAAAAGAAGAGAGTGAGAAGAAACAGCTTCTCTCCTGATCATCTTAGACCCCTTGCCTTCCTTTTCTCTTGCAACTCTCCACCTCTCTGTGCCTCTCTCTGCTGATCTGTCTGGGCCCAGTGTTTCACAGACAAATCATTGCAGAAGCTCTTTTCTGTCTCGGCAGTATGCATTTTCTGACTTTGCAACCCAAACGCACAGGACTTTTGAAAGCTGATGCAGGGACGTGAAAGCTCTCTCATCCCACTCACATTCTTAGGGTGTCCCAGTCTCTCTCCTGGCTGGCACATGTCATGCAGTATGCCCTGGCTATTCATTCCTCCTGCATGTCCGTAATGCCAGGTCTTCCTTTTCCCTCCCTTGAGCTCGGAGCCTTCTGAGAGGACAAGGAATGGGGAGCAGGATGAAACATCTTTGCAGGAGTTCCCATGGTCCCTCACCCTGCTGGAGGTGTCCTGCAGCCAGCACAGGAGGGCCAGGCACTACAGGCTGTTCCCTGGAGACTCCAGGCAGCACAAGAGTGGGGGCCAAAGACCTGGGTGAAAGCACAGCTCTCCTCTGGGGGTATCCCTGTGGGAGGTAATTGGCATTATTGTGCTGTGGGATCCACGCTGAGCTGAGATCTCAGACCTCCTGCCCAAAGACACTCACCGCCTTGCTCTTCCGTCCATGAGGCTCTTGCTGCAGCGCAAGGGACAGGCAGCGTTCTCCACCAACACTTTGCATCCCCTCTTATTTTGCATCTCGGAGCCTTTCCCTGCACAGTCGCTGACCCTTGCTTTCTTCCAGGTACCATGGGGCAGACCACCGTCACCCAGCAAGAAGGAAAATTCACAGTAGAGGAGAAAGACACCTTCCAGACCACCTGCACCTACCAAAGCTCCAGGCTTGATGCCCTGCTTTGGTACCAGCAGAGGAAAGGCCAAGCTCCCCAGCTGCTCTCATAACAGGCAGCAGCTGGCCACAAGCCGAGCGGCCGTCTCACCACGTCACAGAACACCACAGGGAAATACAGCCTCCTGCAGCTGGAGGAAGTCGAGGTCTCTGACAGTGCCTTGTACCTCTGTGCTGTGCAAGACACCGTGGTGTAGGGAGCTTCCTTGGCTGTGCAAGAAGCCAGGGGAGGGAGGGCATGTGACTGTGCAAGGCTGAGCTTGGGGGAAGGGACCCTGAGCTCTCTCCTGGCAGTGCTGCTTGCCCTGTGCACCCACAGCTCTGCAGGCCACAATCCTGTGATGTAATGTTTTCTGTCCATCCCAGACATAAATTTATGCAGACACAGTCTTAAATATTCCCATACCACACTAAATGAAGGCGCAGTCTTCTTATTGCCGATGCAATAAGTCACACAGGCTGCCACAGCCAAGGCACTGCTGTCAGCTGCACCCACATACAGGACCCACATAAAACACAAGCACAGACAGTCATATCCCCTCCCCCTCTGGGGCTGGCAGGGACAGGAGGTTACTAGTGAAGGCACCCACACAACGCTCTCTGGGTTCACAAGCACATGCACTTTTGCAGATCCACCCAGTACTGGCACTGCTGCTCTGTCCACCCGGCATGCCTGCCCACATCCCAGGCCCCTGACCTGCCCCATGGGTCTCCTACTTCCCTCAAGTACTTCATAATCGTACACTACTGTGCAGTACACAGCTATCTGTCACATTGTCACTATTTCTACTACTATGAAAATTTCCATTGTGAACATCTTTCATAACCTTTCTCAATTCTCTCATTTGTTGTAGACACCCTGACGTGATCTCCCTTTCTGAGCAGAGGCGCAGATTCTTTAATTTTAAACACACCCCTATATCTGGTTTTCCAATCCCTTGCAGAGTTCAGAGTGTTCACATCCTCCAACCTGGCTCTGATAGCTCTGTGGAAGCTCTGATGGTAGCCCTTCATAATCCTGAGCTCTCACAAAGACCCTGGGCCAGGGGCCAAGACAGAGTTGGGACCCACAGTTGCATTGGGTCTAGGTGGGCTTGGTCCTGATGCTCGTCGCCCGTGTCTAAACACCTGACCCCGCACTGCCTCCCACAGAACCTGGCCTGGGGAGAGGTTCCCCCAGTCCTTACCCAGCAGGGAGGAATCACTCTGTCCTGTGGTGCTGGTGGTGTGTGGGGTCTGTGTAAGGGTAAACCCCCACACTACAGGGCCCCAGGGTCTGCAGATGTGGGAAGACCCCGGCCTGTGTGTGAGGAGCAGCAGCGCTGCATGGAGCACAAGGGCCACTTCAGCCCCAGGTCTCTGGGAATGCTGAAGGAGCTTGGTGCCTGGGGGAAGGCACCCCAACGTGTGCCCTATGGTTGGGCTGGTGCGTGCCCTGTGCCATTCAGGGACAGCTCACAGATCCTGCTGAGTACAGAATGAAATCCCACTGTCAGTGGCATGTCTCTGTGGAGCTGGGGTATCTTGTCAGACAGCACCTTTGCGGACCAGAGCTAGGTTGTGGCACTTGTGGGGCTGTAGGGTTCCTGGGCGTCAGGAAAGCTGTGCTTGAGGAAGACAAGGCAGCACAGAGCAGTGTTGCATGTTTGGGCACCAGTCACTGTGCTGGGCCTGCCTTCACCCAAGGAGGTGTTGGGTTCACAGGGACAGTGGTCTCCAGTGTGTGGCCTGCTGTAGCTGATACCAGTACTAACTTGTGAACACCTCAGCCCTACACATGTAGGCAACAGGTGGGCCATGCCCAATGCTGTGCTGAAGGGTGATAGGGCTGCACAGGGAAGCTGTCCCTGCTGCCCATGCCCAGGCATGCTGGCCATGCTGACCCCTAAATCAGCTGATGAAGGGCAGGAGCAGGTGGAGTAGGGACTGTGGGCCATCCCCAAGGCTATTTATCCAATCTCAATTTCTGCCATCCTTTGGGAACACACTAGGGTTGTCTCCCTCACCTTCAGGAAGCGGTGCCTGAAAGAGGACTCTTTGCAGTGTGTCCCAACTTCCAATGCCTCTAGGAGTGATGAAGGGTCCCCCTGTGTCCCCACCTAATTCCCCTCCAAAGCAATGGCTTTCTCCCTCGGCAGTCAGTATACAGATGAAAGACAACCTAAGGGACACAGGCAGGGTTGCAGCAATTTTTAATGAGTCTAAAGAGGGAAATGGGATCACTCCAAGTGGAGGCCCCCAGTGTGGGGAGGAGCAGGTGCAGCCAAGAATGTGTTTCCCTTTTCCTGTGGCAGAGTTCCCACAGGGCATCTGTTGACCTGCCCGGCAAAGGGAGACAGGCTAGCAGGTCCCTCCAGCCGGGTTTCTGGGGTCCTCACAGCAGGCTTTGACAGGAGCACAAGACAACAAAGACAAGAGAGAAAAAGGGTGAGTGGAAGACAGGAAAGGAAGACATGGGCCATGTTTTCAGAGAGCCCAGGTTGGTCCCTTCCAGACTTGCCCTTGCAGGGCAAGCCAGAGATGACCAGCTAGTCTGAAAACAATGCCCTGAGGTTTGATCCTTTGTCCAGCAGCATGTTCTGAGTTCCTGGGGGTCCTTATGGGAGGCCGTTGCCAGCATCTTTAGCAGGGGGGGCATCTGCTGCCACAGTAGCGGCTGGAAATGCAGGAGAGGTCACAGCACCCAGAGGTGATGGGCACTCCATCACAGCTGAGGATGCTGCCAGCAGCAGCGGAGGTGGAGGAGCCCACAACGGTGTTCTGTGGGAAGGAGCTGAGGATGGGGCCGGGCAGGGTCACCACCACGGGGGAGGGCTGGATGACGACAGTGGAGTTCTGGCACTGCCTGACACAGGGCTCATTGCAGCTGTTGGCCAGCGGGGTCGGGCCGCAGGGCTGGCAGGGCTGGCACTGGCTGTAGCAGGACATGTCTTGGATGCCTGAGGTGCAGCTGGGAGAGAGGGCAGGGAGGAAGAAAAACATGGGGATGCGTGAGGAGCAGCCTGTCACCACACCATGAAGAAGGCAAAGAATATGCAGGGACAGGAGATGGAGGCTGTGCAGAGATGTATGAAGGGTTCTTGGCCTCGTCCTGCCAGGGCCCAAAAGGAGCCACCAGCTCCTATGCAGCTACTGCCTAGTCCCTGAGTGCAGAAGCCACCTCAGTACAGTCCCAGCTTCCCTCCATGCCTAACCTTCTCCCCACTTCCCTCTCCCATGACAAACAGCCCCATGATCTGGCATAGAACAAAGCCAGCATCAGCTGAGAAGTCCATTGAAGTGAGACCTCCTTTTTGAGATAGCAGAGAAGGAGAAGGGGCTTGAGACTCACCTGACTGCCAAGGAGAATGAAGCAAGAGAAGTGGATGAGAGAGCGAGGAGCTGGGCTGGCTTTTATCATGGACGTTTACTGCCGCAGGCTGCCAGAGGCATCCCTTGTAGAGGTGATTATTTTCTGACAAGCTCATCTTGAATGCAAAACATCCCAGCTAATGCTATGGCTGTGTTTTGGCCTCCTCAGTCGCTGTCTTTTCATTTCCTGCTTTATGCCAGGCACATTCCCCAGTGAAGGCGTCTTTTGTGTGACAGGATGAGATGGCCAAGCATTTCCGGTGCAAAAGACGTCAGCGTGGGCAGAGGTCTCATCTCACATGCTGGAAGAGTCCACTAAAGGACACTCAAGATAGATGAAACAGCTGGCTTAGACAACACACAAACACACCCACACGCACCTCCCTCCCAGACCTCTAGTCATCTAGAGTTGATTGAGAAGACTCAAGACACCCAAAGAGAGGCTATCTACACTGTCCAGGGCCACCGCACAGGTCTTGGACTTGACAGAGTCATCTTCTGCAAGTCCTGTTTCCAAGGGTTCAGTGTGGCTGAGGGAAGACTCATCTGCGCTCGGTGAGAGCAGGAGATGCAGCTGATGAGAGTAACGTGCCCAGCTTGAGCCCATTCACCCCCACAAAAGCCCTCTCCTTGCTATCTGTCTGTCCCTAAGTACCGTGGACATGGATATGGGCTTTAGGCATGGGATGGAGGTGCTTGTAGGCTCTCGTAGGACAGCCTGTGGCTTCACTTCTGATGGCATGATGAAGCAAGCCATGCACACGTGACCAGGTAGGCAGGCCCTGCTGTGAGCTTATGCTAGTTGGGGAGTTCAGAGGCCACCATTGGTCAACTGCAGGATCAGTGTCTCCAGAAAGATGATTTGTCCCATTTACTGTGCCTGTCTGCTTTGGGATGGGATAAGTCCCGTGTGTGAGCTGATGTCTCTTCACTGACTGTGGGAAGAGTCTGTAGAGTCTGTGAGAGCGGGTCCAGAGGAGGGCCACGAAAACGATGAGAGGGATGGAACACCTGTCCTATGAAGAAAGGCTGAGAGAGGTGGTCTCGTTCAGTCTGGAAAGGAGAAGGTTCTGGGGAGACCTTCTTGCGGCCTTTCAGTACTTAAAGGGGGCTTAGAAGAAAGAGAGAGAAGGACATTTTACCAGGGCCGGTAGTGACAGGACAAGGAGTAATGGCTTTAAACTGAAAGAGGGTAGAGTTAGATTGGACATAAGGAAGAAATTTTTTCCAACGAGGGTGGTGAGACAGTGGAACAGGTTGCCCAGAGATGTTGTTGATGCCCCATCATTGGAAGTGTTCAAGGTCAGGTTAGGTGGGGCTTTGAGCAAGCTGATCTAGTGAGAGATGTCCCTGCCCGTGGCAGGGGGATTGGACTATATCATATTTCAAGGGCCCTTCCAACCCAAACCATTCTATGATTCTATGATTCTATGAATTATGCTGGGAACAAAGATGGCTCTGTGAGGTCCTTCCCTCCAGGGCAGTGAGTTTGGGCTGAAAGAGCCTCTCCACGAGGATGTCTTTGGAATCTGAGTTGGTCCCCCAGGGCTGGAAGGACATATCCCCTGATGGCAAGTGACGTTACCCTGGGTCACTCTGGTGGGGCTGTTTGAAGTGTCATTCTTGGGAAGAAGCTCCTGCCGTTCTCAGCTGGAAGCCCAAGGGTTGCCATGTATGAGGACATGCCACGTCCAGTCCATCTCTTTCCTTCCCTCCTCAGCTCACCCCGATGGTCCCTTGTGGTTTTCTCCCCAGGTGTGTGCATTGTGCTGCTAGGTTTTGACCCCATCCCACCTAACACTGCCCTCAGGAAAAAATTCTGCCTTGTTTTACCTTCTTCCCTCTCTGTGCAGTCTGTGAGTACACAAACAATGCCATGGGCATGTCTAGGGCCTTGTCCTTCCCTACAATGCTCTAGCCCTGCTGTGGTTGTCCTCACGTGTCCTCAGCAGAGTCCATGGTTGGTTGTGTTCCTGCGTGTGTTCTTCCCTTGTGTGCTTTTGTGAGCAGCTGGGTTTGTGTGAATGCATGTGGGAGCACAGTTTTGTGTATACTTCCATGCTGGTGTGCATGAGCCTGTGTGCGTGTGTCCTTGTGTGTCCCTCATCACGAGGCAATGTGCTGCTCATGGCAGGGGCACTCTCCACTGCTCTCTCCACGAGGACCACAGAGCAGCAGGTTCCCAGGGTCAGAAGGAGCTGAGTGCAGCTGAGTGGTGATGGCACCAGCCTGCTAGAGATCTGTCCAGGGAAGAGGCACTGAAATGCAGCCCCTGCCTCCTGAGCCCTCCTTTTCCTGCCCCTCCAAAGCTCACACTCTGCTGCTGCCGATTTCAGGCCCCAACAAGGATGGTTTCACTCCAATTCTGATCCATAGTTTAATTGAGTGTTGTCGTGGTTTAACCCTAGCCGGCAACTAAGCACCACGCAGCAGCTCGCTCACTTCCCCCACCAAGCGGGATGGGGGAGAGAACCAAAAAAACCCCTCGTGTGTTGAGATAAAGACACTTCAGTAGGACAGAGAGGAAGGAAAATAATGGTAATACTAATAATAATAATAAATGACAATAATAATACTACAAGAATTAGAATATGCAAAAGAAGTGATGCACAATGCAATTGCTCACCACTCGCCAACCAATGCCCAGTTAGTTCCCAAGCAGCGATCCACCCCTCCTGGCCAAATTCCCAGGGTTTATACACTGGCCATGACATCATATGGTATGAAATATCCCTTTGGCCAGTTGGGGTCAGCTGTCCTGGCTCTGTCCCCTCCCAACTTCTTGTGCCCCTCCAGCCTTCTTGCTGGCTGGGCAGGAGAAGCTGAAAAATCCTTGACCTCGTAGAAACACTACTTAGCAACAACTAAAACATCAGTGTGTTATCCACATTATTTTCCTACTAAATCCAGAACACAGCACTACACCAGCTACTAGGAAGAAAATTAACTCTATCCCAGCCAACACCAGGACAAGTGTAAACAGTACTGGGAGTGCCTCAGCATGGCTGGCTGTCCCCGCCCCCTACCTCTCCAGGCCAGGACACAGCTGCTCTCCCCAGTGCTAGACAGTTCAAAAGGATGGGCTTTGCTTATGGGCAAGGAGAAAGGCTGAGGAATCCTGCCGACCATGTGCTGGCCATCCCTGAGTGGATCTGCTTCCAATGCAGTGTAGGTGGTGTCTGGGGTGGGACACAGCCCCCTCTCGTGTCCAAGCCAATGCCAAATGTACTTGTGCAGCTCATTGGCCTGGCGCTGTGACACGCAGGGGCTGAGACCTTGGACCATGCAGGTACTGAATGAAAGGAACATGGAGCCTGACATTGCTGTGCTCTTTGTGGAAGGGACAGACCCTGGGGCTTTCAGAGGGAAAGCCAAAGAAATGACTGCCTTGGACTTCAGCCCACAAGGACCTTCATGCCCTGCATTGGAATCTCAGTCTGAGTGCCCAGCAACTGCCCCTGGGAGGCAAGGGACACTGGATTCAAGACAACATCCCCCAAAGCCTGCTGCTGTCCCACAGGGGTGTCCAGAAGGGACCCTCTTTCCAACAAGGTCTGTGCAGAGTGTGTAAAGTTCCTGAGCCCATCTCCCCTCCTGAATGTCTGCCCACCTGGGCTCACGTCCAACTTGGAGACAGGTCAGCCAAGGCTTCCCCCTTCCCTGTAGTGATCTTTGGTGACATCATTACCAGGGAGCTCTTCTGGAGAGCTCGGCCGGGGCTGATTCCCCTCTCTGTGGAGCTGCTTCTGAGCTGAGACTCCAGTGTAGTTGAGGGCAAACCTCATTGGTTTCTCCTGAGGTAAGAGGCACTGTGGAGAAGGGAAGGGCAGGGTTCCTCGTGTACCTAGAGTTTAGCAAGACCTTTGTCAGCCTCTCTCATACTTCCTTTATGACTAAATTGGAGACAAATGGGTTCATTAAGAGGATGATAAGGTGGGTGGAAAATTGGCTGGACTACCAGGCTCAAAGTGTTGTGACCAGTGGTGCAAAGCCCAGCTAGAAGACACTCACTAGTGGGGTCTCTCAGGGATCAGCAGGAGCACCAATAGTCTTTAATGTTTTCAGGAACGCCGCAAGCAGTGGGAAGGTCGGCACTTCCTGCAAGTCTGGGGATGACACCCAAACACCGGGAACAGGCGGTACACTGATCTCTGTTTGCCAGATTGTTCCCAGCAGGTCCAGGAACTACCTGTTGAAAGGAAACAGAGAAGATGCACTAGACTGTGGAAGTCCTCTGCGACAGGAGTACAGGCAATGAACAGCTGCTGGAACATGGGCGGTTCTAGTTAAGCAACAAGCTAGAAGAAATAGTGAGACCTGGAATGGATTTCCCTGGGAGTTTCTGCAATCTCCATCCTGGAGCAGCCTGATCTAATGGGAACTGCTCCAAGCGAATGTTGACCTCTGGGGGTCCCTTCTCACCTACTTTCTGACACTGATTTCCCACCACCCCTGCCCTCCCTGACCCCTGCACGCCCATGGGCACCCTTGTCCTCACATTCCCCTTAACCACGACACAACTTTTAGGCATCGTGCTGGGACTGCAGAGAGGCCGCTGAAGGGAGGCTCTCAGCCTCCTCTCTGCCATCCGCAGGGAATCCGTGGCTGCTCTTCCCAGCCCCCGAGCTTGCAGACAGCTCTGGGCAGCTGGTCCATCTCCTGGGTGAGGGCCCTACTGCTGTCCCCGGCTGCCCCTGGCGCTGTACATGCTTCTTCTTGCTGGGGTGGCCTTGCTGGAGGACGGGGAAGTCCAATTCCCAGGAGACAAACTTGTGCCCGTGCAGAGCCCCTGATCACTCTCAGCCAGGGCGAGAGCCCAAGCGGCGGCGGCGCAGGGCTCAGCCCCGGGGCAGAGCTGGCGGCGGCAGAGAGGAGAGAGGAGGGGAGGGGGAGGGAGGAGAGGAAAGGAGAGGATGGGGAGGGGGAGGCAATGGGCGGCGAGGCGATGGGTGGCGAGGCAAGGTGAGGGAAGGCGGCGTAGCCGGAGCAGAGAGCCGGGGCTGGTGGGGGCAGCGAGGCGCGGGCGGTGGAGTGGCGGGATGCGGCGGTGCCGGGGCGCAGGGCTGGCGGGGCTGGCTGCGGTGCTCCTGGGTGCATGGGGCTGGCAGCGGTGGATGGGGGCCGGGGCTGTGCCCGGGGTGTTCCCCAGGGAGCCCAGCACCACCTCTTCCCTCTCCTTCTTCAGTGTGTCTTTCTCCCTCCCTGCCTCTCCGCCATCCCTCGTCCCCCTTTCCAAACCCTCCGAGTCCTCTCTTCTTGTTCCCCCTGTTTCTCCACCACCTCTCTTGGTACGAGCCTGCTTCCATGCACGCCTGCTTTTCCATGCACCCTCTCCTTGCCCTGTGCGTTCAGCAGTTCTTATTGCCCTGAGTGTAGCCTCCCGTCCTTCACTGTAACAACCATTCTCCCTCCTCTTCCTCTCTCCATCCATCCATCCATTCAGGCGCCTGACTTTTGGGCAATCTTTGGTGATCTTTGCCCTTTCCTCCTTCTTTCTCGGTAGTGGCAGTGGGCAGAGCCCAGGTGCAGCAGGAGCCGTCGGCAGAGACCACCAAGGGCACCGGCATCAGCATCAGCTGCTCACACCCCAACATACAGACCAGACACTTCATCCACTGGTACCGTCAGCTCCCAGGCCAAAGCCCTGCATTCCTCGTGAGCGGCATTAAAGGGTCCAAAGAGCTGCGGGACCCTGCGGGGTGGCTGTCGGTGGCGGCAGACCGCCGGTCCAGCACCCTGTGGCTCGCCCGGCCCCGGCGCGGGGACGCGGCGGTGTATTACTGCGCCCTGGGAGACACGGGGAGAGGAGCCGGGGCTGTGGCCGGGCAGGAACCGCAGCGGGCGGGGCTGGGCATGTGTGTCGGGGGCCAGGGGACAGCCCGGGCGGGTCCGCCAGGGGGCGCTGCTGCTCCACCTGCCCGGGCCGCCTCGCCCTGCCCGGCCACTCCCGGCCCCGCCCTGCGCTGGGACCCGGGGCGGTTCCCCCATCGACCGGCACCGCCACTGGCTTCAGCATCAACCCTGGCACCGGCACCGGACCGGCCGAGGCCCCGCAGCCCCGTGCCCCGCAGCCCCAGGCAATGCCCCCGACGTGGCTCCGCAGCCACCCACCGGGCACAAACCTTCTCCCGCCCCTCGCTCACCCCGGCACTCCCACCGGGACGCACACAGCAATCCCCCGCGACAGTGGTGGAGGAATCGCGACTGGAGCCATGGCAGTGTCCGGCCGTGCCCGCGAAGGAGCGAGTGCAGCCGCCGGCCCCGCTGGCTCCCGGCGAGGAGCAGCGCCTTTCTGCTCTGCACAGGCAGGCAGGCAGCAGAGATCCTCCTGCCCACGGGCAGCCGGGCAGCCCTCGGTCCTGCCGCCCGAACCGGGCGCTGCTGCTGCTCAACAAGCAGGGGCTGGGGATCTCTTTCAGCCCATTAACATTTCCAGGCACTGTTGGAACAGAACGACCCAACTGATACAGTGCCAATACAAGCCGTTGCTTTGAAACCACAAGCAGAAGTGGTTTCTTGATGATAACTTTGTAAAGTTGGCTCAGGTACACAATTGCAAACTGAATCCTACAGCTCCACTGTCTGCTTCCAGCATACACCTGCTGGTGTTGGAAAGTCATCCTGTAGAGCTGGCAGTTGTACCTCGGCACCAGCACGAGAAGGAGATGGTGATTGTTACAGACACCTTCAAGTGTGTCCCACAGTGGCTAGGGTTCAGGACATAGAGCTTGTTGCACAGGATTCCCCTTAACCTCAGATGGAGAGCCTTTGGTGTTGAAGTGAAGTCCAAGAGATAGGAGAGAAGCTTGAGCTGGACACCTGTTGAAAGACACATCTGAGGCTCCAGTTCAGACCTCAGGAGTGAGCCACAAAGAGATCTGCTACGTTGCCCTAGGGGGCTGAAGGTCTGAGGCGAGTGAGAGCTGGAGGGAGGGCTTCCTCCTTCCTCTGGCATGGCAACCTTCCTCTGGGCGTGGGGTCCTGGGCCCAGGCAGTTCCCAGTGAGGCCTGTGTGTCTGTAGGAGCTGACACGGCTGTGAAAGTCCATGTTCACAGGCTTCAGAGGCAGAGAGGCAAGGTTTGGCCCTCTTCCCTGCCTCAGCTGGGGACTGTTGTGGCAGCTATAGGTGTATTACAAAGGAACTCCTGGCAGGTTTGCAGTCATTGGAGAGCAGAGGGCAGCCCACCATCCTTCTGCCGTGGCCTCGACTGAACAACAGGACCCTGAAGGCCTTGTGGGAGCGGGGTTGTGAATGGGGGCTGCTATGCTAATAACCTGCTTGTTGCAGTCCCCGCCAACTGCGTGAGCAAAGGGCCCCAGGTGAGGGGTGGCAGAGGAGCCCTGCTCCAGGCAGCAGGCATCAGAAGACATTAAAATCAAGTAGCCTTTTTGCTTGCCTGGGTATTGGGGTTCTGGGGCCCAGGGTGGGATGAGCAGCTGGAGGCTGTGGGTAATGTGGGTGGGTGAAGGGACACGGAGGGACTGCCTGTACAACAGAGAGCTGTGTTGCCATGTCCTCCCCCTGCCAGAGTGCGGGAGTGTGTCTGTCTCTGTGCGGCTGGTTTGTGCAGCAGACGCTCTTTACAGAGATGTTTCTCTTCAGGTTCCTCCTCCATGGCCAGAGGTGAAGGGAGAGAGTGTGCGACACCTGGGTCCCGGCACTTCAGTGTGTGCCTGGTCCTCTCTCCATCCAGATGGTCCCAGGGACAGGGCGGAAATGGGTGGGTGCAGGGGCGCCTTCTCCACCTCCTGCAGAGCTGGGTGCAGGCCTGTGCAGCTGGCTAGGTGGTTGATGTCAGGAGAAGTTCATGAGGGTTGTCTGTCCCTCTGATGGACAGGACTTAAACTCTGAGTCTGTTATCTCTTTAGAGAGCCTTCTTGTGGTAGAGGTTGGGGGACAGACCTAAAGAGGCCTGCCTGGAGCAGCAGGGAGAGAGTTTTGTTCTACCCTCTGGGTTCTGGTTTGGAGGCCTCTCTGATCTGGCAGAGGCAGAAGAGGTGACGTTGCAAGCCTCAGGTCCCTCATGCTGGCAGGTCCCTGGGCACCCCATGAAGGGAGAGCATGACATGGTCCTGATTTTCCTGGCAGCACTGGTGGGACTGGCAGACTTTGGTGAGATGTGACTTTCAGGTTGGGGGGAATGAGGCAAGAGTTTGCACAGTGGGTGGTGGAAGGGAGGAGACGTGAGTCCTGACTCCCTGGGCGATCTGGGAGTGTTTCTGCAGATGGGTATAGCAACTAATGTGGGAGATGTCATGAGAAATGGGCATCAGAGGAGCAATCAGACCTCACCTTGAATTTGCAGGTACTGAGCATTCTTGAATGTGCTGCTAATACATATGAAGCCTGAGAGAGGGAAAGATGCTAGGGAACGGAGTGATGCGGCCTATAGGAGCTTCTGTCCTGGAGGTATTGGATAAAATGCTGCTAATCTCTGTCGGGATGGTCGTAAACCTTGGGGGACAGAGAAGGCCAACTCGATGCAAGAAGAGCTGAAATGCCATACAAGGACAGGGCAAGGGCAGAGGACGCGGTGTGTCATATGGAGGAACTGTTCTAGCAAGAAGATAGCAAGAAAGTATAGTCAGAGGTGGGAGAGGAAGAGCTCCTGTCTTCTGCTGATGAAGGAGAGACCAGCAGTTAACACAGATCGGAGGCAGATATGGAGAGAATCGGTGGACTGAAAGACCAGTGAGTATTGCTGAAAAGCAGGATGATCTGGGGGGGAAGGAGGGGCAAGAACCTGCAGAAAGAAGTGTGCAGGGACAAACCGCTCAGCATTTCAGAGGCTAGGAAAAGTGAGCTGGAAAGTGGGGAGAGTGAGCAAGCTGATGAAGTGATAGACGGACAGGTACACAGGCAAGCAAAGCTGAAAGCCCTTTCTGGCTTTACAGGTCATGCCCAAAAGGACTCTGTGCTCCCGTTTCCAGCAGAAATGACCGTCCAGGCAGGACACAGCACAGCTCTGCACTGCAATTTCTCCACCAGCTATGCCAATCCCTACATCTTCTGGTACCAGCAGCGCCAGAGCCAGCCCCCTCAGATGCTGCTGCGGGTGGACAAATGGAAATCTCAGGCGGGTTCAGGGAGGTTCTCCTCTGCACTGTCTGCGGAGACCTCCCAGGTGCTTCTGAACATGCGGGATGCCGAGCTCCAGGACAGCGCTGCCTATTTCTGTGCACTGAGCCCACACTGGTGCCCACAGCATGCAGCACTGCACAGAAACGTGGGTGGTGCTCTGAGGAGCGGTTCCCTCCCTGCCACTGCTTGCATGTAGCTCTGAGGTCAGCCTGCCCAGCAGCAGCACCTGGGGGCTGTGGTGAGGCTGAGCCTCTACCTCCCCCGCCTGTGCTGCTGTGAAGCACGTGCCAGCGTGACTTGTACAGCTGCGTCTAGATCCAGGGTCTTCAATGATGGAAAGAGTCCAAGACACCTGACTTGAGGCAGACCCGTTGGAGGCTACACCATAAACAAGCCAAACCAGGCTTGTAAATGCCCTCTGCTTAAAACAGCTGGTACACTGGAGTGAGTACTCAGGGCAAGTAACCTATCAGCTTGTCTTCCTGTTCCCTTTCCCTATGCCTCCACTGATGGCCATAGCTGGAGAACGAAGCTTGTGGTAGGAGGCACAACTCCTCTTATGGTTTTGCTACGTGGCCATAGTAGCCCAAGAAGGGAAGAGCCCTTCCTTGCCCTGCATCTGGGTGTCAGCAAGTGAAAAAGACCCATCAGCCAGACGCTGGGCAGGATTCTCTGTTCAAACCCTTCCCGCACTCATCCACTGTCGGAGAGTGGTCCCGCTCTTTTACCTGTCTCTTCTCCTTCTCAGGGAAACCACCAGTGCTCAGCTGGGAGGAACCCCTATGTCCCTGAGTCCATGCTGGTTTCTCTGTCCAACAGCAGGTAATCACATCTCAGTGATCTTGTCTCCTCCCATAGGCAACAGGAATGGCTCTGGGGACCTATTCTCAGGCAATCCCACCCCAGCACTGCATGTGGCAGCTCAGCTGGAGGGTGCTGGCTTTCCACCTGGATGCCACCCTATGAACTGGAGTCTGTTGCTCATGGAGCATCATCCAGTTCAGCTGAGAAAGCCCAGGGTACTTGGTGGTTGTCCTACTGCTGTTCCAGGACAGCCTGCCTCTCGCAAGTGACGTGGGTCTGCTCTGCCAGCCCTGTTGGAGGCTTTGCACGCCCCTATTTATCTCAGAGGGCTCTAGGCAGCGTTGATGGGGAATTGATGGCAGCCCTCAGTGTCCTGCACTCTGCTGTGTCTCAGGTCCCTTGGCCATTTCAGGTCCTGCTTTGGGTTGCTCGCCAGGGCTGCAGAGGTGCCTGGGCCTGGCTACAGGTCTAAGAGCCAAGTGCCCAGGACAGGTGGACACAGGACAATCACCTCCAGAAGCACCACTGCTTCCAGAAGGAAGGGACAAGTAGACGTTCAGTCCGGACTCAACCATCTCACTCAGAGAGCTCTACCCTCAGGTGAAATCAATCCCACGCTGTTCATAAAAGTGTGTATCTGCCGTGTTGATGCCTCCTCCTTATGAAGTGGTCGCATGGACTCCCTTCACTGTCAGCATGCAGAAAGAAGAGCTTTGAGAACGTGATTCATCTGTTCTGAAATGAAAATCGTAGGAAGGGGAAAATCAAGTGCCCTTTGGAAGGGCTAATGTCCTCCCAATGAATGTAAAGAGAGACTTGCTACCCAGCCAGCCTTTCACAGCTCTGCAGTTTGGGGGCTTTGCCAATCATCACATTAAAGTGTTTCCACGACGAGGCCCAAAATGGGTGGAATGATGGACTGTTAAGAACTGATGTGGGGTTTTAGATGTGGAAATGCCCTGATGCATCTCGCATGAAGCAGAGCAATTTGCATATTTTTAAGTAAAAATTTAAAAGTACGTTCAGATACTGGATAGAGGGAAGGAAGGGGAGTGTAAATTTTGTTGGCTGTCTTATGCTAGGAATAATGGCTAGAGGTAGAGATCCCAGACATTACCAAATTTTATCTGGAACCAAAGCATGATTCTGTGAAACAGCCACAAGAAAGGGGCATAGATGCATCCAGAAAATGTCAGACTAAACGGAGAAATACATGTCCATTTCCTAAAGCAATGAGCCAGCTGCTGGGACTTCTCTAGGGGATTCAGATGAATCCCTGACAAAATGGAGCACTTCTTAGCAAACTGGAATACAAACCTGGGGGAGGACCACTCCTCCAGTGTTCTGTCGGAGAAGTGTTTCTGGGTGGGGTTTGGGACCCTTTCCAAGCGCTGGTCTTTACAGCACTGTGAGGCATTCTGAGTTTACCCAGGAGTGAACAGAGGGAGGTGGGACTGTTAGAATGGAGGCTCAGGCCAGCCTAAGATGGCTGTAAGGTGAGTGAGATGAGCTCACTGGGGAACTGGTGGCTTCTCACTACCTGTGATGCCCAGGTGCACTTACACTTTGGTGAGGAACTTGCGCAGGGCAGAAGTCATGGGAGGGAGGGGATGAATCTGTTTGCTCCCACTGAGGCCCTTTGAAAAGCCACTTCACTTTTTCTGGAAAGCCCACCCCAGAGCTTGCTTCACTTCCTTGTTCCTGAGTGTGTAAATGAAGGGGTTCAACAAAGGAGTTACAACTGTGTGAGAGGTAATCACGTGTTTGTTCAGATCCAGGCTGACGGCTTGACATACAGGAACACAGTGGAGTCATACCAGATCGTGACGACACTGAGATGGGCAGAGCAAATGGAAAAGTCCTTTTTCTGGCCATGGGCTGACTGGAGTCTCAGCATGGAAGAGGTGATGTACACATAGGAGATGAGAGTGACCACACAGGAGGCCACCACAGCAATTATGGAGACAAGGAAGGTCACTAGCTCCACAGGCCACGTGTCACTGCAGGAGAGGGCAAGGCAGGAATCTATATTGCAGAGGAAATGATTGATGACATCTGGCCCACAGAACGTCAGCCTGGATGTCAGAAAGGCCAGCAGTGAGATGGCCAGAAAGCCTCCCAGCCAGGAGCTGAGCACCAGCTGAGCGGACAGGATGCTGTTCATGAGGGAGCTGTATCTCAAGGGGTAGCATATGGCTGAGGAGCGGTCATAGGCCATGACAGACAGGAGAAAACACTCAGTGGAGCCTAGGGGGAGAAGAAAGAACAACTGGAGGATGCAGACACTGAAGGAGATGGTCCGGCTAGTCCCCAGCATGACTCCTATGGCTTTGGGAACAATGCCCACCATGTAGCAGATCTCCAGAAAGGAGAGATTACAGAGGAAAAAGTACATTGGGGTATGGAGGCTGCTGTTCATCCACACGAGGGCTATGATGGATGCATTGCCTGTTAGTGTCAGGGAGTACGTCAGTGCAAATACCATCACAAGGGAGACGTGGGAATGCCACGCGCCTGGAAAGCCAAGAAGGATGAATTCTTCCACACCTGTCCCATTTGCCATGTGCCCCCAAGTGTTGAGGTCCATCTGCAAAGACAGGAACGTTTCTGTGAGAGTTTGCATGCCTGTGCTGGTCCTTCAGACGCTACTAGTAGTGAAAGAAAGCCATCGTCCCTGAAAAGCAGTTGGTGCAGAGCACGGGAAAACAGCATCTACCCTAAGTCAAAATGGTCAGGGAAATCCTGTGCTGCAGAAGCACGTTTGGACAACTAGATCTGACCCTGAAGGCCAGGCCTACACCATCAAATGAACATGGAGAATTATTTATTGGATCAAGCGCAGGCCTCTCCTTTAGAACATGGTGAATGCAATTGCTTCCCTAAGATGAAAATCCCATTTAGGAAACTGTGGATGGCAGGCTGAGGGGCTCCAGCTACGTGAAAGGCTGTTGCAGAGGAAGGGAATAACATACCTGCACTCTTCAAGGCAGGAAATCCTGAGTTGCAATCTCTGCAAATGAGACTGAGGGAACAGATCGCTGTCATGACAACATGGCACTGGAAGAGATTTTGTCACCTCTTTGGTTGATCACAGGGGTTTCCAGCTGAGCTGTGGAATACTGTGGCAGCAGCACAGGGCAGCAGGCTAGCATGACAGTCATTACTCAAGGACTCATGGTCTTGTATATTTGCTTTCTTCCAAGTCTCAGCACAGGAAGCTTTTGCAAATACCTCCATTACCTCCACTGATGTCTGCTTCTCAGCATAGCTACTAGGGGTAAGACTCACCTCTTTGTAATTTTGCCATCTCAGAGTCAGGGGAGGGACTTCTGCTGACCAAGTGGAAAGATGTATGATGAAATACTCTTATCTCAGCTCCCCAGCTTACCTGCCTTCTTTGGACAGAGAAAAGGCACTGGGAAAGAGACATGGCTCATCGTGCCTCACATACATGGCTAAAGCCCTCTAGAAGTGCCAGGTTGCCTCTGAGGACTAAGGCAGGAGTCTAGCGAGCAGCTTAGATGAATAAGTCGGACATCTCAACTTGGGCAGAGATATCCATGTCTCAGTGGTCAAAGGCAAAATTCTCTGAGCTGAGTCCCCTCCCAGGTAGCTCTGCTGAGAAGCCAGGTGAACCAAGGGGTTTCATCTATGCCCTCCCTGGAGACAAGGGAGGATTCTTGATCAGTTCTCTAGGGCAGAACCGATCTCATCCTCAGGTGGGTATCTAAGACAGATGGAGCTGAACCACCATCTGAAGGATCCCTTTCTCTCCTTTCTTCCTCCTTAGGAATTCACATGCCAGAAATCTCATGTGGTTAAAGAGCAGAGAAATCCCGCTTAATCTGGCTCTCCTTAAACGTGCAAGGCATTGGAAGTCTATGCTAGAGGTCTTGGGCCGGCTTCACTCACCAGCTCAGCCAATGGAAATGATCCAAATGACATCTCTTCATGCACCATCCTCCAGACGAAGCCATGAAGCCATGGTCTGCTTGGCTGAGGGAGAACACTGGAAAGAGGTTGATTTATTGGAGGAGCTCTGGATGCAGTGACGTCAGGAGGAGTGTGGATGAACAGCTCTCACCTTGCCGACTCACTTCCAGCTGTACAAAACTGCCTGCCGTTGTTTCCTCTCCATCCGCCTAGTAGGCATTGACAGCTTGTGCTCCCGATTTTCTTGCCCCCTCACAGCCACCACTCTGCTTCCACACAGGGGGGCCTTGTGTGCACACACACAGTGTAAACTCTCTCCAGTTTAGCTCCATATAGTGAGAGCATGCATCAGCTCTCACCAGCATTGTTAGCATAAGAACATCCCCACACCCACCTCATTAACACACTGAAGCTCAAACTGGCCACACTGAGGAGTTGGTTTTCTGTTTTCCCTCTGTGCACCACAGGGAGTTTGATCTCGGGGGGATCTCGTGGGCTTGTTGGAGATGGGTAATGCTGTCTCTTCACACAGGCCAAGTAAGGAACAGCCATACAGCTCTCTAAGGCATGGCCAGTTGCTGACATGCAGGAGATGTCTGAAATAGTCATGTCCCAAGCGACTGGAAATGTCAAGTATTCAGTGCTGGGTACTAACGTGGTCTTGAAACCTCCAGGGTGGGAGATAACTAAAGGCAACTATGGACACATGAATACAGAGAGAGTAAGGGAAGGGGTTCACCTACCTCATTTCCGAGCCTCTAACGGCAGTTAAGGCCTAAGTCTTCAGTCTTCATTGAAGTGAAGATCTAAGTAAAGATCTAAGTGCAAAGTCAGACAAGACATGAGTAGGGGGAAATTGCCTCCAGAGCAGTTGTCTCCAGGTGAGCTCCTCATCTTTGCTCCACTGATCATCAGCAGAGAGAAATAGGCACTGTCAAACCTCAGTTCACCCTGTTTCATACAGATGAGGCAATCCATGCCTTACAAGCACCTACTTTTCTTCTGTTGGCACTCAAGATAGACTAGACAGCTGGCTTAGACAACACACACACACACACACACACACACACACACACACACACGTCTCGACCTCTAGGCATCTAGAGTTAGTTGAGAAGACTCACACCCAAAGAGAGTCTGTCTACACTGTCCAGGCCCACTGCACAGGTGTTGGACTTGACAGAGTCATCTTCTGCAAGTCTTGTGTCCAAGGCTTCAGTGTGATTGAGGTGAGACATGGTCTGCACTTGGTGTGATGGGGAGATGCAGCTCATGAGAGTAAGGTGCCCAGCTTGAGCCCATTCACCCACACAAAAGCTTTCTCCCTGCTTCCCATCTGTCCTCGAGTACCTTGGACATAGATATGGTGTTTAATCATGGGATGGAGGTGCTTGGAAGGCTAAGGAGATGTGGGCTTACTGCTCAGTGAGGATGGGGAACTCGTGACAAATGAGAGGGAAAAGACTGAAGTACTCAATGTCTATTTCTCCTCAGTTTTTACGGGTATGGCTTCTCCATAGGCCTACCACATCCCTGAGCCTCCCTGCAGCCTCTCTGGGAATGAAGCAGCATCCCCAGTAGAAGAAGAAAGAATTAAGGAGCTCTTACTATCATTTGGATGTACACAAGTTCATGGGATCACATGGAATGCATCCAAGGGTATTCAAGGAGCTGACTGGACAGTCCCTGCTCAGCCTCTGGAAGGAAGATGGAGCAAATGCTCTCAGAAGCCATTCCTAAACTCATGAAAGGCAAGAAGGGGATTGGGAGCAGCTCACATGGATTTACTGTGGGCAAATCATTCCTGACCAACCTCATTGGCTTCTGTGAGGAGGTGACTGGCACTGTGGGGAAGGGGAGGGGCACTGGCTGGGGTGTACCTTGGTTTTAGCAGGACCCTTGACATACCCTCATGGGTGCACACATTCCCCTGCATACTCTGTATCAGAGCAATTTGATCTCCCTCAGCAATACACCGCAGGCTGTTCCCTGCATTACCACTCTTGCCATTCTGCAAAGCAAAGCGTCTTCCAGAGCCCCAGACCCACCTCCTGCCACCCCAGCACAGCTCCAGCCATAGCAAGAGGAACACCCTTCACCAAGAGCTCATGGGGCTGCTGTCCCCTCAGGGCCTCCTGCCTTTCTGGGCATTTGTGGGCAAAGACACAGCAAGGCAAGGCCTGATGGTCACTGGCAGCAGAGCAGCAGGGATGATTTCCTCAGCTCCAAGGGATGGTGCCCAAAAGAGGAGCCACTGCAGGGTGTCGCAACCTCCCATTCCTCTGTGAATGGAGAAGGTCTCCTTGTGCCCTCACCTCCCTTGCACCCCAGAGCAACACCTTTCTCCTTTGGCAGCTTGGGGCGTGTCCACAGAGGGAAGGACCACATGGAGGCCAGGCTTGAATGCAGCAGAACTTTAATGAGTCAAAAGAAGGAAACAAAGTCACTCCAAGTGCAGGACAACAGTGCAGGAATCCCCAGAGGCAGCTAAGAGTCTGCAGTCCTTGGCCATGGAGAAGTTCCTGCATGACGTCCGTCTGCCTGCCCCGTAGAGGGAGAGGAGACAGATGGTCCCCACCAGGCTGGTCTTGGGGGAACTTTGTTGCCAGGGGGAACTGAAGCAAACAAAGAAGAGGGAGAGAAAGACAAGGTCAGTCAGCTATCCTGAAAACAACACTGAAAAATCTTGATGCTCTACCCAGCACCATGTTCTGAGTTCCCCAAGGTTTCTCTGTGGGGCCGTTGCCAGCACCTTTATCAGAGGAGACACCTTCTGCCACAGTAGCGGCTGGAAATGCCAGAGAGGTCACAGCTCCCAGAGGTGATGGGCACTCCATCACAGCTGAGGATGCTGCCAACAGCAGCGGAGGTGGAGGAGCCCACAACGGTGTTCTGCGGGAAGGAGCTGAGGATGGAGCCGGGCAGGGTCACCACCACGGGAGAGGGCTGGATGACGATGTTGGAGTTCTGGCAGTGCCTGACACAGGGCTCATTGCAGCTGTTGGCCAGCGGGGTCGGGCCGCAGGGCTGGCAGGGCAGGCACTGGTTGTAACAGGACATGTCTTTAAGGGTAGAGGTGCCCTTGGAAGAGAGAAACAGGGAGGAAGCAGAGCACAAGGGTGAGTGAGGTGCAGCCTGATTACCCTGTGCCAAAGGAGCCAAGACCACTACTGCGTGGGGAGCTGGATGCTCGGCCAGGAAGCACACAGTTTTCATCAGCCTATGAAGAGCAGCCTGGCCCAGGGAGGCTCTCTCCTAATTACAAAAGTCACTTCCCAGGTTTTCTCTAAGCAGACCTTCTCCCCATTTCCCTCTGTCATGACAAGAAGAGTTAAACCCCAGCACAAGCCAGAGCCAATATCAGCTGAGATGTCCATCAAGTGGAGATCTCCCTTTGGAAGAGGAGGAGAGAGGGCTTCAGACTCACCTGGTTCCCAAGGAGAAGGAGGCAAGAGAAGTGGATGAGAGAGCAGGGACTTGGGCTGCCTTTTATACCTGCCCTTCACTGCCACGGGACCAGAGGCACCCTTTGCAGAGGTAACAAATTTCTGACAAGCTCATCTTGAATGCAAACCGTCGCAGCTAATGATATGGGCTGTGCTTTCATTTCCTGCACCGCTGCCTTTTCATTTCCAGGTTTGGGCCATGCCCATGCCCCAGTGAAGGCTTCTTGTGAGCTCTGGGATGAAAGGCCCCAGGATTTCTCAGGCAGGAATGCAGCAGTGCGGGCAGAAGCCTCAGCTCAAGTGCTGGACAGGTCCAGAGCAGGCAAGTGACGTTACCCTGGGTCACTCTGGTGGGGCTGTTTGAAGTGTCATTCTCAGGAAGAAGCTCCATCAATCCCCAGCTGGATACTATGGGCTCCTGTGCATGAGGACGTACCCTATCCTTCTCTTTCCCTCCCTCCTCAGCTCACCCTGGTGGTCCCTTGTGGTTGCCTCCCCAGATGTGTGCATTGTGCTGCTAGCTTTTGACCCCATCCTGCCTAACACCGCCCAGTCCCCAGGGGTCCTCAGCAGAGTCCATGGTTCGTTGTGTTTCTATGCGTGTTCTTTTCTTGCATGTATTTTTAAGCAGCTGGGTTTGTGTGGATGCATGTGGGAGCACAAATTTGTGTATACTTCCGTGCTGGTGTGCATGAGCCTGCGTGTGCGTGTGTCCTTGTGTGTCCCTCATCACGAGGCAATGTGCTGCTCATGGCAGGGACACTCTCCACTGTTCTTTCCATGAGCACCACAGAGCAGCAGGTTCCCAGGGTCAGAAGGAGCTTGAGTGCAGCTGAGTGGTGATGGCACCAGCCTGCTAGAGATCTGTCCAGGCAAGAGGCACTGAAATGCAGCCCCTGCCTCCTGAGCCCTCCTTTTCCTGCCCCTCCAGGAAAGCCAAAGAGCTGCTGACTGCTTTGGACTTGAGCCCCCAAGGATCTTCATGCCCTGCATTGGCATCTCAGCCTGAGTGCCCAGCAACTGCCTCTGGGAGGGAAGAGTCATTGGATTTGAGACTGCATTCCCCAAAGCCTGCTGCTCTCCCACAGTCATGTCCAGCTCAGACCCTCTTTCTGACAAGGGCTGTGCACAGTGGGTAAATTTTCTAAGCCCATCTCCCTGCCTCAATATCTCTCAGCCTGAGGTCAGGTCCAACTTGCAAGCAGTGCAGCTGAGGGCTTTACCCCTTCCCGTTAGCGACCTTAGTGAGACCAGTGCCAGGGAGCTCTGCTGGGAGAGCTCAGCCAGGGCTGATTCCCCTCTCCACGGATCCGCTTTGGAGCTGAGGCTCTAGTGGAGCTGAGGGCCAACCTCTTTGCTTTCTCATGAGGTTACAGGCACTGTGGAGGAGGGAAGGCCAGGGGAGGTGTGTACCTAGAATTTAGCAAGACCTTTGACAGCCTCTCTCATACTTCCTTTATGACCAAATTAGTGACAAATGGGTTCAGTGCTAAGGTGGGTGGAAAATTGTCTGGACTACCAGGCTCAGAGAGTTGTGACCTTGGTGCAAAGCCCAGCTGACCGACACTTATTAGTGGGGTCTAGTAGTAGGGATCAGTAGTAACACCAATACCATGTAGTGTTTTCATGAACGCCTTGAGTAGTGGGCAGTGGGGAACTCCCAGCAAGTCTGTGGATAACACCCAGCAAGGGGAAGGGGCTGTAACTGTCGGACATGGCTCCTGTTCAAAGGACCTGGACAGGCTCGAGAAATGGGCTGACTGGAAGCTCATGAAGGCCAAAAAGAGCAAGGGCAAGTTTTTGCATCTGATGCACAAACCAGCCCATGCAGTCATGCAGGCTGGGGTCTGGCTGCCTAGGAAGTACACCCACAGAAAAGGATGTGGGGTTTTAGGAGATGCCCAGCTGAACATGAGACAGCAAGTGTGCCTTTGCAGCAAGGAAGTTCAACTGCATCCTGAGCTGTGTTCGTCAAAGTGTTGCCAGCAGGTCCAGGAAGGTGACCCTGTGCCTCTGGCCCTTGTGAGACCACATCTGGAGTACTGCATCCAGGTTGGGGTGCCCTGATCTTAGAAGGAGATCTCCGTACTGAAGCAAGTCCAACAAAGGCTACCAAGTCGATTAGGGGAGTGACAAACCTGACATGCGAGGAGAGGCTGAGAGAAGTGGGCCTGTCCATCTTGGAGAAGGGAAGGCTCAGGGGAGACCTTCTTGCTTTCTACAACTACTTGTTCAGAGGAGACAGAGAAGGTGGACCTAGTCTCTGGAAGTGCCCAGGAGATAGAACATGGGGAGTTCTGATTAAGCAATAGGCTAGAAGAAATAACAAGAACTGGAATGGGTTTCCCAGGAATGTTGTGCAATCTCCATCCAAGGAGGTACTCAAGGCTGGACTGAATGTGACCTTGAGCAACCTGATCTAACGGGATCTGTTCTGAATGGGGGATTGATCTAGGTGACCTCTGGAGGTCCCTTCTCACCTACATTCTGACTGAGTAACTCCCACCTTGCCCTCCCTGACCCCTGCACACCCATGGGCACCCTTGTCCTCGCATCCCCTTTACCACGACACAGCTTTCAGGCATCGTGCTGGGACTGCAGAGAGGCCGCTGAAGGGAGGCTCTCAGCCTCCTCTCTGCCATCCGCAGGGAATCCGTGGCTGCTGTTCCCAGCCCCCGAGCTCGCAGACAGCTCTGGGCAGCTGGTCCATCTCCTGGGTGAGGGCCCTACTGCTGTCCCCGGCTGCCCCTGGTGCTGTACACGCTGCTTCTTGCTGGGGTGGCCTTGCCGGAGGACGGGGAAGTCCAATTCCCAGGAGACAAACTTGTGCCCGTGCAGAGCCCCTGAGCACTCTCAGCCCGGGTGAGAGCCCGAGCGGCGCTGGCGCAGGGCTCAGCCCCGGGGCGGAGCTGGCGGTGGCAGAGAGGAGAGGGAGAGGGAGAGGGAGAGGGAGAGGGAGAGGGAGAGGGAGAGGGAGAGGAGAGGAGAGGAGAGGAGAGGAGAGGAGAGGAGAGGAGGCGGAGAGGAGAGGAGGCGGAGAAGAGAGGAGGCGGCGCGGCCGGAGCAAAGAGCCGGGACTGGTGCGGGGCAGCAAGGCGCGGGCGGCGGAGCGGCGGGATGCGGCGGTGCCGGGGTGCAGGGCTGGCGGGGCTGGCCGCAGTGCTCCTGGGTGTGTGGGGCTGGTGGTGGTGGATGGGGGCCGGGGCTGTGCCCGGAGTGTTCCCCAGGGATCCCACCGCCACCTCTTCCCTCTCCTTCTTCAGCGTCTCCTTCCCCCTCCCCGCCTCTCACCATCCCTCATTCCCCCTTTCCAAATCCTCCGAGTCCTCTCTTCTTGTTCCCACTCTTTCTCTACCACCTCTGTCAGTGCGAGCCCACTTCCATGCACGCCTGCTTTTCCATGCACCCTCTCCTTGCCCTGTGCATTCAGCAGTTCTTATTGCCCTGACTATAGCCCTCTCTCCTTCACCCTAACCACCCGTCTCCCTGTCTCCTCTTCCTCTCTTCATCCATCCATGCACCCATTTTTTGACCCATCTCTCCATGCATCTAGCATCCTTAGCCCCTCTTTTTACTGACACCCCTCTCTCAGCTCTTCCTCTGTTTCCTTCGTATCTGTAGGCACAAGTTTGCCTTCCTGCACCGCACCATACACCCACTCATCCTGGTGTGCATCCAGCATTTATTCGTGTTCTAAATTCAGCCCTCCATCCTTCACTGTAACACACTCAACTCTCCTGTGTCCTCTTCCTCTCTCCATCCATCCATCCATGCACCTGACTTTCATTCTATCTCTGCACACATCGATTTCAAATTCCATCCCAGACTTCTCCCCTCACTCCACACATCTACACCGGGATCACTCTCCATCCCTGTTGGCACATGTCTCTGTCCATTCCAGTCTGGCTCTGTCTCTCTGCCACTGTTCCTGACTGTTTCTCTGGGAAAAGAGCCATCAGAGCTGGGCAATCGTTGGTGATCTTTGCCCTTTCCTCCTTCTTTCTCGGTAGTGGCAGTGGGCAGAGCCCAGGTGCAGCAGGAGCCGTCGGCAGAGACCACCGAGGGCACCGGCATCAGCATCAGCTGCTCACACCCCAACATACAGACCGGAGACTTCATCCACTGGTACCGTCAGCTCCCAGGCCAAAGCCCTGCATTCCTCGTGAGCGGCATTAAAGGGTCCAAAGAGCTGCGGGACCCTGCGGGGTGGCTGTTGGTGGCGGCATACCGCCGGTCCAGCGCCCTGTGGCTCGCCCGGCCCCGGCGCGGGGACGCGGCGGTGCATTACTGCGCCCTGGGAGACATGGGGAGAGGAGCCAGGGCTGCAGCCTCGCCCTGCCCGGCCACGCCTGGCACTGGGCCCCAGGGCGGTTCCCCCATCGACTGGCACCGCCACCGCCACCGGCTTCAGCATCAACCGTGGCACCGGCATCACCAGGTCCCCCTTGGAGTCAAAGCCTGGGCTCAGCCCCTCTTCGCATTGATGGCTGCTGTGGATCTGTGCTCCTGAAGGCAGCAACGAGCCACGCTTGGTCAGCGCTACAGAGGGAGAGTGAGATGGTCTGTGCAAGGTGGGGAGGGGAGCAGGGCAGTTCCCACAAGGCTCTCTTGCTTCCCCAGAAGGGGCTCAGACTGTGCTGGGTAACGTGGCATCCTCTGGCCTGTCTGTAAAGGCCTGCCAGCGTTGTCTCAGAAATGCATCACAGAGGGCACAGATTCCCATCCCGCCCATGTCAGGCTGGTTCTCCTCTTGCCTCTGTCCTCCTCTTGCCAAGGATGCTCAGCTGTTTTTGCCTTTCATGAAGGCAAAGTGACAGCTGGAGATCCTTCACGTGAGGACGTGGCACAGGGATTTCATGGTGCCATGGATAAACTAATCTCAAATGCTCCAGAGAGATGCTCAGCTTAGTGGGTGTCTCGTCACAGCTTAGCTTGCTGATGATACCAAACTGGGAGGTGCTGTTGACTCTCTCGAGGGACAAGAGGCCTTGCAGAGGGATCTAGATAAATTGGAGCACTGGGCAATCATTAGTGGCATGAAATGTAATAAGACTCAATGCCAGATTCTGCCCCTGGGATGGAGTCACACCGGACACAGGTATAAACTGGGAGAGCAGCCCTGCAGAAAGGGATCTGGAGGTGCTGGTTGACAGCAAGCTCAAGAGGAGTCAGCAGTGTGCCCTGGCAGCCAAGAGGGCAAACCGCCTCCTGGGGTGCATCAAACACAGTACAACGAGCTGGTCAAGAGAGGTGATTATCCCGCTATATTTAGTGTTGGTGCGGCCTCACCTTGAGTCCTGCGTGCAATGCTGGGCCGCACAATTTAAACTTGAAAGCGTCCAGAGGAGGGCAACAAAGCTGGTGAAAGGGCTGGAAAGTATGTCCTATGAGGAGCGGCTGAGGACCTTGGGTTTGTCTGGTCTGGAGAAAAGGAGGCTGAGGGGTGACCTCACTGCTCTTTACAGCTTCCTGAGGAGGGAGGTGCTGATCTCTTCTCCTTGATATGCAGAGACAGGAAGCGTGGGAATGGTTCAAAGCTGTGTCAGAGGTGGTTCAAATTTGACATTAGGAAGCATTTCTTCACTGAGAGAGTGGTCAACCACTGGCACAGGCTTCCTGGAGAGGTGATCAATGACGCGTGCCTGTCAGTGTTTAAGAGGCATTTTGACAATGCCCTTAATAACATGCTTTATCTTTTGGTCAGCCCTGAAGTGGTTGAGCAGTTGGACTAGATGATTGTTGTAGGTCCCTTCAAGTGAAATTCCTTTTCCTTTTCCTTTTCCTTTTCCTTTTCCTTTTCCTTTTCCTTTTCCTTTTCCTTTTCCTTTTCCTTTTCCTTTTCCTTTTCCTTTTCCTTTTCTTTCTTCCCTTTTTCTCCTTTCCCAGAGATTGCACTTACCTTAATACTAGGGGGAGACACTGCCTGCTTCTCCACTGCAGCTGGGGTCTGGGGCTCTTCAAGTTGCCAGAGAAAATCCTGTCTATCTCCCTGTCACCTGCTCTCATGCTGCACAGCCGGCTCAGTTACATCCTCTTGCTGACTGACGAATGCCAACCGCTTGCTGTCTGTTATGCCTGAGAGTATTCTGTGGTGTTACAGTTGCTGGCAACCGCTGTATCAGGAAGTGCTCTGGAAATAGCACTCTCTCAAATGTGTGGAGGACTTAAGTTTTGCTCTTCTGCTCCTTTACAGGGCTTTTGGTAAGGCAGGGATGGACTATGTGGAAAAAATGTATCTGGTGCCTGCCAATTAGCTGGAGCAGCTATGGGTGCTGCCATTAGCCGGGGAAGACATGAGGGCTGATACAGTCTAGTCTTTGGGTGCTGACATGAGGAACATTCTCCAGCAACCAGGTTTGGTGGCCTACGAGAAAGCTAAGGGGTGTATGGCCGCTCTTCAAAAGTACTTGTCAAGCTCATCTTGAATGCAAAACATCCCAGCTAATGCTATGGGCTGTGTTTTGGCTTCCTGAATCACTGTCTCTTCATTTCCTGCTTTATGCCAGGCACATTCCCCAGTGAAGGCATCTTTTGCGTGACAGGAAGGGAGGGCCAAGCATTTCTGGAGCAAAACATGTCAGTGTGGGCAGAGGACTCAGCTCACATGCTGGAGGAGTCCAGTAAAGGCCAATTATGTCCGTCTGGGTCACTCCTTTGGGGCTTTTTGTGGCCCTGTTGGCAAGAAGTGGCTCAGCGCCTGGGTTTGACCCTGTGCCGCCTAATCATGATCCCAGGAAAATTCTGGTGGCCTGTTTTGCCTCCTCCTTTTCTGCACCAGGGAGAGGGGTGTGGACCCCATGTCTGGGGCCTTGTCCTTCCCCAGAATGCTCTAACCCTGCCGCGCTTGTCCCCAGATGTCCACAGCAGAGTGCACAGTTGATTGTGTTCCTTCGTGTGTTCTTGTCTTGTGTGCACTTGTATGCAGCTGGGTTAGTGTGAATGCACATGGGTGCAAAAATTTGTGCCTGATTCCATGTTGATGTGCATGAGTGTGTGTGTGTGTGTGTGTCCCCGTTCTCATGAGGGATTGTTCTGCTCATGGCAGTGGCACTCTCCACTGCTCTGTCAATAAACTCCACAGAGCAGCCAGAGTCAGAAGGAGCCCGAGTGCAGCTGAACAACAACAGAACAAACCTAGCAGAGAATTGTCCTCAGCACAGGCACTGCAATGCAACCTTCTGTATCTTCAGTCCTCCTTTTTCTACTCCTCCAAAGGTCACACTCTGCTGCTGCCAATTCCAGGCCCCAACAAGGACTGTTTCACACCAGTTTGGATCCTTAGTTTAATTCAGTGTAAACAATATTGGGAATGCCTCAGCATGGCTGGCAGTCCCCCCTCCCTGCTTCTCTAGGCCAGGACACTGCTCTCCGCAGATCTAGGGAGTTCAAAAGGATGGGGTTTGCTTTGTGGGCAAGGAGAAAGGCTGAGAAATCCTGCCAACCTCATTCAGGCTATGCCCGAGTGGATCTGCTTCCAGTGCAGTGTCAGTGCTGTCTGGTGTGAGACACGGCCCCGCCTCGTGTCCAAGTCAATGTCAGCTGTACCTGTGCAGCCCATCAGCCTGGTGCTGTGTCAGGCAGGGGCTGAGACCTTGGACCGAACAGGTACTGAACTAAAGGAACATGGCATAGGGAAAAGACTGAAGCGCTCAGCGGATATTTGTCCTCAGTTTTTACTGATATGGCTTCTCCTCAGGCCCATCACATACCTGAGCATCCCAGTAGACTCTCTGGGAATGAAGCAGCACGCACAGTAGAAGAAAGAATTAAGGAGCTCTTACTACCAGTTGGACATACGTAAGTCCATGGGACCAGCTGGGATACAGCCAAGGGTGTTAAAGGAGCTGGCTGGTCAGTCTCCACTCAGTCCCTGAAAAGAAGCTCTCAGAAGCCTTTTCTAAACTCATGAAAGACAATAAAGCGCCTGGGAGCAGCTCACATGGGTTTACTGGGGGCAAATCATGCCTGACTGACCTCATTGCTTTCTCTGAGGAAGTGAGCGGCACTGCAGAGTGGGTGTGGTACGCCTTGAGTTTAGCAAGACTTTTGACACTCTCTCCTATAGTACCCTGCTCACCAAACAGGTGAGATATGGCTGGATAGGTGGACAAGAAGGGGACATGAAAATCAGCTGGCCTGCTGAGCTCAGGGCGTTGTGACCAGTGGCGCAAAGTCCAGCTGCAGCCAATAACCACAGTGGGAACTCTCAGGGGTCAATACTGGGACCAATAGTGTTTAATATTTTCATTAGTGACCTGAATGGTGGGGAGGAGTGCACTCTCAGCAAGTTTGCAGAGGACCCCTAATTGTGGGGAGTCGCCAGTACAATATAGGGCAGGGCTGCTAGTCAGAGGGATCTGGGCAGGTTGGGGGAATGGGCTGACCAGAACCACAAAAAGTTCAACAAGAGCAAGCATGAACCACCCCATGCACCAGCAGAGGCTGGGGGCTGGCTGCCTCGGAAGCAGCTCAGCAGAAAAAGATGTGAGGTCCTAGTGGGCACCCAGCTGAACGCGAGCCAGCAGTGTGCCCTTGCAGCAAAGAAGGTCCACTGCATCCTGTGCTGTATTACCCAGAGTGTAGCCAGCAAGTCCAGGGAAGTGATCTTGCTCCTCTGTTTGGGACTTGTGAGACTGTATCTGGAGCAGTGCAGCCAGTTTGGGGCTCCCCAGTCCAGGAAGGCTATTGATCAACAGGCGTGAGTCCTGTGGAGGCCACCAAGACGGTCAGGTAGCCAGATTCATGATGTGCAAGGAAGGGTTGTGAGAGCTGGGCCTGCTCACCTTGAAGAACGGAAGGCTAAGGGAAGACATACTTGCTGCCTACTACCACTTCACTGGAGGATACAGAGAAGATTGAGCAAGACTCTGGAGATAAACTATGATTAGAGTAGGGCCGATGGACGCAAGTGTAATAATGGGTAATTGTGATTAGATACCAGGGAAAAAACTCTTTCCGTGAAGGTGGTCAAGCACTGGAGTACTTTGTACGGAGAGGTTATGGGTTCTCTGTCATTGGAAGTGTTCAGAACTTGCCTGGACTCGGCCTTGAGTAACCTGATCTATTGAGAACCTCTCTGAACACAGGGTTGGGCTAGGTGGCTGCTGGAGGCCCCTTCTCCAGTCTCTTACCCCTCAGAGTGTTTCTCAGATGACCTCTGGCAGGAACAGCTCAGCAGTCGTGGGGCAACCGGCACAGTCACCACATCTCATCCTCGGTGGGATGTCTGTGACAGATCACTGTTTCAATACAATTCCCAGTTTGCCCCTTGATGTCGTAATGAGATCACTCATGACGTCAAAAGTGAGTGGAGGGAATTGCACACCCACCCACACAGGCTCATCCAAAAAGATGTATACAGGCACCCCCTCATGGGTGCACACGCATGCACCCCTGTACGCACACAGAGGTATGCGTACTCACAGGCATGCACACACACATGGTCCCACCCACATGGGCACAACCACACATGTGAGTTTGCATGCACCCAAAGGGCAAATTATATGTGTGCACACACAGAGGTGTGTGTACACGTTTCCAAAGGAGTCCATGTGCAGACACATGCACAGTCACTCGATCAGACCAATGTGCATGCACTGATACTCAAACGCAAATGCTTACACGTGGGTGCTCCTGCACGCATACATTTGCATAGATATATGTACAGTTCTGTACACAAATGATAATACATAAAAGCACACATGCACACACACCTATGCCCACACACTTACGTATATGCAGATCAATGCCACACATCTGCATAGTCACCTCCATGAAGGCACGTGCATGTGCTAAAACACATAGGCACTCATGAACAGGTGAGCCCAAACACACACACACACACACACTATTTGTACACTATTTGTCATGCTTGCATGTGCATTACCCCAGGCACACAGATGTACATGTGACTGCACACGAGTACAGCCAGATGAACATGTGTGTGACCATGAATATGCACACACAACACTGAGAACGAGGGTGTCAGACACCAGCTCTCAGCCTCTTGGGATGATTCTAGCAAGTCCTTCAGACCCTACAGTTAAGGCAAGGTGCTGGCCAGCCCCATCAGCTTTAGTGAGCTCAAGGGTTTAACAGTGGTTCACTCAGCTGTTTTCCCACCAACAGAGAGAAATGACAGTGGACTCCAAGCTGTCATGGCCTTTGCAGACATTGAACATGTCCAAGTCCCAAGTCTGTGTGTGAAGGATGATTTAAAAACTCCAGAATATCCGTATTGCTCTAGGCCCCCCAAATGCCCATTTTACAGCCTTAGCAGCTCCTGCCTGTCTTAGTGATCTCCTCAAGGGTCTAGGACCAGCCCGCGCCCCTGCAAAGGGAGCAGCAGTAACACAATCATGTGACAGCAGAGGGTTGTGTGCCTGGGACAAACCAGACTCCCCTTGGGCTACGGATGCTGAGGCTGGGACATCAGAGGTGATTCGTAGTAGTGAAGCTTTCTCTAGACTCACTTTAGGGTAAATACTCTCTCTTCAGAAGGCAGAGAAATGCAGAAGTGACATTAATTTACAGAGCAGCTGAAAAAAATGGTTTGGCTACCCTGTGAATGTTCATGTATTCTTTTTTGTTGTTGTTTTCCTGGCTTTAGTTGATGAGCTGGCCTTTTTTCCCCTTGTGTTTGGCATGCAGGTGCAGGTGGTGTAATTGCCTGTAGCAAGTGGGAGCTGCCTGCAGCCTCCTCTGTTACCATGAGCAGGCTGAGTTTACCCTGTGGCCAAAGTTCTTACCTACAAAACAGTTTCTGCACAACATATTATAAGGGTAAAGACTGTGTATTGGGTTTACGGGGCAAGGTTTTGGTCAGGGGGGGCCTTCAGGAATGGCTTCTGTGAGAAGACACCAGAAGCTGCCCCCACGTCAGACAGAGCCAGTAACAGCCGGCTCCAAGACGGACCTGCCGCTGGCCAAAGCTGACCCAATCAGCAACGTTGGTAGCGCCTCTGTGACAACATATTTAGGAAAGGGTAAAAAATGCTGTGCAGCAGCCGGGAGAGAGGAGTGAGAAAATGTGAGAGGAACAACTCTGCAGACACCAGGGTCAGTGAAGAAGGAGGGGGAGGAGGTGCTCCAGGTGCCAGAGCAGAGATTCCCCTGCAGCCTGTGGTGAAGACCATGGTGATGCAAGTTGTCTCCCTGCGGCCCATGGAGGACCATGGCAGAGTAGCTATCTACACTGCAGCACATGGAGGACCTCATGATGGAGCAGGTGGACATGTCCTGAAGGAAGCTGCAGCCCATGGAGGACCCGTACTGGAGCAGGCTCCTGGCAGGAACTGTGGCCCATGGGGAGGAGCCCACACTGGAGCAGTTTTTCCGGCAGGAGCTGTGGCCCATGGGTGACTTCCACTGGAGCAGTCTGTTCCTGAAGGACTGTACCCCACAGGTACACTCTTGAAGAAATGCAGCCTGGGGGAAGGACCTATGTTGGAGAAGTTCATGAACGACTGTATCCCATGGGCGGGACCCCATGCTGGAGCAGGGGAAGAGCATGAGCAGGAAGGAGCAGCAGAGATGAAGCATTATGAATGCATTATGAATCCCTGTGTCCTTACCTTCACCCATGAGTTTTTCTTCGTATTTTCTCTCCTTCTCTTGTTGATGGAGGAGGAGTGATATGTGGCTTGGTGGACACTTGGCAGCAAGCTGAGGTCAACCCACCACAGGCAGTTTAAACAAACATTAGTGGTGAGAGTACGTGTAGAATAGCAGTGGTTCTGAGACATGCTTCCTTAGCCATAATGCCCTCTCGGTGGAGGACATTGGTGTGGGGATTTCCATTCTTCCACTTGTATACTTTTGTCGAGACATTTGGATTTTCATGCAGGAAATAGGATATGAGATCGTAGTGGCTGCCAAGAGACATTGCCACTGGTCAGAAGGGATGAGGTTTACATATAAAAGAATCCTCTCCCCCCAGAATGGCAGACAATTCCTGAGCACAAATTCTCTGGGGGGACCAATGAAGCAGTCAAGAGCTCTGAGCCCGCCTGCAGCTCTCTTGGGAAGTGCACCTGGTACCCTCGTCCTTGCTGATCTTCACGTTCTCCTACATGCTCTGTATCAGAGCCATTTGATCTCCCTCAGAAATACACCGTTTCACTGTCCCCATGTCTGTGCTGACTGCCCTCAGCTCCCACACGCTTAGCTCCAATTTCCACAGTCAGCAGCTACTCCTCGTACTAGCATGTCCCTGTTACTCCTGCCCATGCCTGCTGGCCATGGCCCCTAGATTGGGCGGTGGAGGGGAGAGGAAGGTGGAGTAGAAGCCGTCGGCGTTCCCAAAGGCTGTTTCCTGCATTACCACTCCTGCTATTCTGCAGAGCAAAGCATCTCCAGGACCCCCACACCCACTGCCCACCATCCCAGCACAGCTCCGGCCATAACAAGAGGAATGCCCTTCCTCAAGAGCTCATGGGGCTGCTGACCCCTCCGGGCCTCCTGCCTTTCTGGGCATTTGTGGGCAGAGACACAGCAAGGCAAGGCCTCATGGTCAGTGGCTGAGAGCAGCCAGGGCTGTCTTCCTCAGCTCCAAGGGACAGTACCCAAAAGAGGCACCCCTGCATGGTGCCCCAACCTCCCATTCCTCTGTGAATGGAGAAGGGTCTCCTTGTGCCCTCACCCCCTTCCACCCCAGAGCAACACCTTTCTCCTTTGGCAGCTTGGGGAGTGTCCACGGAGGGAAGGACCACATGGAGGCCAGGCTTGAATGCAGCAGAACTTTAATGAGACGAAAGAGGGAAGGGAAGTCACTCCAAGTGGAAGTCAGCAGTGCAGGGAGCACCGAGGGCAGCAGAGAGTCTGCGCTCCTTGGCTGTGGCATAGTTCCTGCATGATGTTTGTCTGCCTGCCCCACAAAGGGGGAGAAGCCAAATGGCCCCCACCAGGCTGGCCTTGGGAGGACTTTGCAGCCCAGGGGAACCAAAGCAAACAATGAAAAGGGAGAGAAAGACAAGGTCAGTCAGCTATCCTGCAAACAACATCCAAAAGATCCATCCGCTGCCCAGCACCATGTTCTGAGTTCCTCAAGATGTCTCCGTGGGGCTTTCCCAACGTCTTGATCAGAGGAGGCACCTTCTGCCACAGTAGCGGCTGGAAATGCCAGAGAGGTCAAAGCTCCCAGAGGTGATGGGCACTCCCTCAGAGCTGAGGATGCTGCCAACAGCAGCGGAGGTGGAGGAGCCCACAACGGTGTTCTGCGGGAAGGAGCTGAGGATGGGGCCGGGCAGGGTCACCACCACGGGGGAGGGCTCGATGACGACAGTGGAGTTCTGGCACTGCCTGACACAGGGCTCATTGCAGCTGTTGGCCAGCGGGGTCGGGCCGCAGGGCTGGCAGGGCTGGCACTGGTTGGAGCAGGACATGTCTCAGTTCCAGAGGTGCGCCTGGGAGAGAGGGCAGAGAGGAAGCAGAGCACAGGCGTGGGTGAGGAGCAGCCTGGTTACCCTGTCCCAAAGGAGCCAAGGCCACCAGTGAGTGGGAAGCTGGAGGCTGTGCCAGGAACCACACAGTCTTCATTGCCTCATCTGGCTAGGGTCCTGCAAAGAGCAGCCTGACCCAAGGAAGCTCTCTCCTACTGCGTAAACCAAAAGCCACCAAAGGCACGTCCCAGCCTTTCTCTAAGCAGACCTTCTCCCCGCTTCCCTCTGTCATGACAAGGCGCTCCAAGCCCCAACATATGACAAAGCCAGCATCAGCTGAGATGTCCCTCAAGTGGAGATCTCCCTTTGGAAGAGGAGGAGAAGGGGTTTCAAGACTCACCTGGTTCCCAAGGAGAAGGAGGCAAGAGAAGTGGATGAGAGAGCAGGGACTCGGGCTGCCTTTTATACTGGTCCTTCATCGCCGCAGGACCAGAGGCACCCTTTGCAGAGGTACCAATTTTCTGACAAGCTCATCTTGAATGCAAACCATCGCAGCTAATCATATGGGCTGTGCTTTCATTTCCTGCACCGCTGCCTTTTCATTTCCAGGTTTGGGCCATGCCCATGCCCCAGTGAAGGCTTCTTGTGAGCTCTGGGATGAAAGGCCCCAGGATTTCTCAGGCAGGAATGCAGCAGTGCGGGCAGAAGCCTCAGCTCAAGTGCTGGGTGGGTCCAGAGCAGGCAATTGACATCAGCCTGGATCACTCCGGTGGGGCTGTTTCAAGTGCCATTCTCAGGAAGAAGCTCCAGCAATCCTCAGCTGGATGCCATGGGCTCCTGTGCATGAGGACGTACACTATCCTTCTCTTTCCCTCCCTCCTCAGCTCACCCCGATGGTCCCTTGTGGTTGCCTCCCCAGATGTCTGCATTGTGCTGCTAGCTTTTGACCCCATCCTGCCTAACACTGCCCTCAGGAAAAATTTCTGGCCGGTTTTGACTCATCCCCTCTCTGTGCAGTCTGTGAGTACACAAACAATGCCATGGGCATGCCTGGGGCCTTCTCCTTCCCCAGAATGCTCTAGCCCCGCTGCGGTTGTCCCCAGCTGTCCTCGGCAGAGTCCACAGTTGGTTGTGTTCCTATGTATGTTCGCGTCCTTTGTGCTTTTGTGAGCAGCTGGGTTTGTATGAATGCGTGCCAGTGCAAGAATATGTTCATGATTCCACGTCGATGTACATGAGCTTATGTGTGTGCTTTTGTGTCCCTCCTCAGAAACAGACTGTGTTGCTCATGGCAGGGACACTCTCCACTGCTCTGTTCATGAGAACTGCAGAGCAGCAGGTTCCCCGCGTAAGAAGGAGCCCAAGTGCAGCTGAATGGTGATGGCACCAGCCTGCTAGAGATCTGTCCAGGAAAGAGGCACTGAAATGCAGCCCCTGCCTCCTGAACTCTCCTTCACCTGCCCCTCCAAAGCTCACACTCTGCTGCTGCTGATTCCAAGCCCCAACAAGGACCATTTCACACCGCTTTGCACCCTTAGTTTAATTCAGTTGAACAACATTGGGAATGCCTCAGCGAGGCTGGCAGTTCCCAATCCGTGCCTCTCCAGGCCAGGACACAGCTGCTAGAGAGTTCAAAAGGATGGGGTTTGCTTTATGGACCTGGAGAAAGGCTGAGGATTCCTGCCCACCTTGTGCAGGCCGTGTCTGAATGGAACTGCTTCCAGTGAAGTGTTGGTGCTTTCTGGGGTGGGACGCAGCCCTCCGTCGTGTCCAAGCCAATGCCAATTGTACTTGTACAGCTCATCGACCTGGTGTTGTGTCAGACAGGGGCTGAGACCTTGGACCAAACAGGTACTGATTTAAAGGAACACAGAGCCTGATGTCGCTGTGCTCTGAGTGGAAGGAGAGAAACACTGTGTGTTGCACAGGGAGAGGCAAAGAGCTGATGACTGCTTTGATGTTCAGCCCTGTCATGGTTTAACCCCAGCCGGCATGTAAGCACCATGCAGCCGCTCACTCACTCCTCCCCACCCGGTGGGATGCGGGAGAGAATCGAAAAGAAGTAAAACTCGTGGGTTGAGATAAAGACAGTCTAATAGGACGGAGAGGAAGGAAAATAATAATAATGATAACAATAATAATAATACGACAGTCATAATAATACATGAATTAGAATCTACAAAACAAGTGATGCACAATGCAATTGCTCAGCACTCGCCAACCAATGCCCATTTAGTTCCCAAGCAGCAATCCACCCCTCCCGGCCAGCTCCCCCCAGTTTATATACTGGGCATGATGTCATATGGTACGGAATATTCCTCTGGCCAGTTTGGGTCAGCTGTCCTGGCTGTGTCCCCTCCCAGCTTCTTGTGCCCCTCCAGCCCTCTTGCTGGCTGGGCACGAGAAGCTGAAAAATCCTTGACTTCGTAGAAACACTACTTAGCAACAACTAAAACCATTGGTGTGTTAGCCCCATTATTTTCCTACTAAATCCAAAACACAGCACTATACCAGCTACTAAGAGTAAAATTAACTCTATCCCAGCCAAAACCAGGACAGTGTCCACCCCTTATTCTATACCATTTCCATCATGCTCACATCCCACACTTTCCAATACATCCCAATTAATCACCATCACCTTTCCTGTCCTTTGATATATATATACACACACAGCCATCATTCCCTTAGTCTGTGGGCCATCCCTATAAAATGTCTGTTGAGTTCATTCAGTCCATGACTTTGGGCTCCATCTGTCATAACAGTCTGTCGGGGCAGGAGGGATGGTGTGAAGTCCGCTCAGTCGGCAGAGCGGGATCGGGCTTCAGTGCAGTGCGGCGCGGCGGGTGGGTGACATTGGGCGCAGCAGGAGGATGGTGTGTAGCGTTGGATTGTAGCATGCTGAAGTCAATTCTGGTTCTATCACTACTGCACTTCACTTGGTTTTATCAAATTTCATTCTTCGTTAATCTAAGTGATTCTCACTGTAGTGCCATTGATATAGCATGTAACAATTACAGTAATAATGACATACAGTGGCAGGATTATATAGCAATCAACATCATACAATTTAATTTATTGGCTATTCTCACCTAATGTCAAATCCCCTTGAGGCACACATCAGACTTCCCCATCCTTCCACATCACCCACCAAGTGTACCCAGGTCCCTGAGCAAAAGCAATCCCACAAATGAGTTTGCCTTTGCCTGAGGCAGGAGTAACCCAGACTGTCTTCCCTAGCATATTGTTTATATGCACTGCAGGGACTTTATCCTCTTCTACAGTACGTAAAAGTTTGGGTTGGGCAGGGCCAGCCCGATTCGCAGAGCCTCTAGTGTTGACTAACCAGGTGGCCTTTGCTAAATGTGTATCCCAGTGTTTGAAGGTCCACCCCCCATTGCTCTCAATGTAGTCTTTAACAATCCATTGTATTGTTCAATTTTTCCGGGGGCTGGTGCATGACAGGGGATGTGATATACCCACTCAGTGCCATGTCTTTGGCCCAGGTGTCTATGAGGTTGCGTCAGAAATGAGTCCCGTTGTCTGACTCGGTTCTTTCTGGAGTGCCATGTCACCATAAGACTTGCTTCTCAAGGCCCAGGATAGTGTTCCGGGCAGTGGCATGGGGCACGGGATATGTTTCCAGCCAGCCAGTGGTTGCTTCCACCATTGTAAGCACATGGCGCTTGCCTTGGCGCGTTTGTGGGAGTGTGATATAGTCAATCTGCCAGGCCTCCCCATATTTATATTTCAGCCAGCGTCCTCCATACCAAAGGGGCTTTAACTGCTTGGCTTGCTTAATTGCAGCACATGTTTCACATTCATGGATAACCTGTGCATCCATGGTCAGGTCCACCCCGCGATCACGAGCCCATCTATATGTTGCATCTCTTCCCTGATGGCCTGAGGTGTCATGGGCCCACCGAGCCATAAATAATTCACCCTTATGCTGCCAGTCCAGATCTACCTGAGCCACTTCAATCTTAGCAGCCTTGTCTACCTGTTGGTTGTTTTGATGTTCTTCAGTGGCCCGACTCTTAGGTACACGAGCGTCTACATGACGTACTTTCACAACCAGCTTCTCTAGCTGGGCAGCAATATCTTGCCACAATGCAGCAGCCCAGATGGGTTTACCTCTGCGCTGCCAGTTACTCCGCTTCCATTGCTGCAACCACCCCCACAGAGCATTTGCCACCATCCGTGAGTCAGTATACAGGTAAAGTATTGGCCATTTTCCTCGTTCAGCAATGTCTAAAGCCACCTGGATGGCTTTCACCTCTGCAAACTGACTCGATTCACCTTCTCCTTCCGCAGTTTCTGCAACTTGCTGTGTAGGACTCCATACAGCCGCCTTCCACCTTCGACGCTTTCCTACAATGCGACAGGACCCATCAGTGAACAGGGCATATTGCCTCTCATTTTCTGGCAATTTATTATACAGTGGGGCCTCTTCAGTACGCGTTACCTCCTCCTCTGGCAACATTCCAAAATCTTTGCCTTCTGGACGGTCCGTGATCACTTCTAGAATTCCCGGACGACTGGGGTGTCCTGTTTGAGCCTGTTGTGTGATCCGTGCGACCCACTTACTCCATGTAGCATCAGCTGCATGATGTGTAGAAGGGACCTTCCCTTTGAACACCCAGCCCAGCACCGGCAGTCGGGGTGCTAATAGGAGCTGTGTTTCAGTACCAGCCGCTTCTGAGGCAGCTCAAACTCCTTCATATGCTGCTAATATCTCCTTTTCAGTTGGAGTATGGCGGGCCTCAGATCCTCCATATCCCCGACTCCAAAACCCTGGAGGTCGACCTCGGATCTCCCCAGGCGCTTTCTGCCAGAGACTCCGGGTAGGGCCATTCTCTCCGGCTGCGGTGTAGAGCACATTTTTAACATCTGGTCCTGCCCGGACTGGCCCAAGGGCTACTGCATGAACAATCTCCTGTTTAATTTGTTCAACGGCTTGTTGTTGCTCAGGGCCCCATTTAAAATCATTCCTCTTCCGGGTCACTCGATAGAGAGGGCTTACAATCAAACTGCAGTTTGGAATCTGCATTCTCCAAAACCCTACAACACCTAAGCAAGCTTGCATTTCCTGTTTACTAGTTGGTGGAGACATAGCTGCTGTTTTGTTGATCACATCCGTTGGGATCTGACGACGTCCATCTTGCCATTCTATTCCTGAAAACTGAATCTCCTGTGCGGGTCCCTTCACCTTACTTTGTTTTATGGCAAAACCTGCTTTCAGAAGGATTTGGATTATTCTCTCCCCTTTCTCAAAAACTTCTTCTGCTGTGTTGCCCCATACGATGATGTCATCAATGCAGTGCAGGTGTTCCGGAGCTTCACCCTTTTCCAGTGCAGTCTGGATTAGTCCATGGCAACTGGTGGGGCTGTGCTTCCACCCCTGGGGCAGTCGATTCCAGGTGTACTGGATGCCCCTCCAAGTGAAAGCAAACTGTGGCCGGCACACTGCTGCCAAAGGCTTTGAGAAAAAGGCATTAGCGATATCAGTCGTGGCATACCACTTGACTGCCTTTGACTCCAGTTCGTATTGAAGTCCTAGCGTGTCTGGCACGGCAGCACTCAGTGGCGGCGTGACTTCATTCAGGCCACGATAGTCTACTGTTGGTCTCCACTCTCCACGAGATTTTCACACCGGCCGTATGGGGCTGTTAAAGGGTGAGCGAGTCCTGCTGATCGCTCCTTGGCTCTCCAGTCGACGAATCAGCTTACGGATGGGAATCAGGGAGTCTCGGTTGGTGCGATATTGCCGCCAGTGCACTGTTGCAGTAGCGACTGGCACCTGTTGTTCTTCGACCCTCAGCCACCCCACAACCAAAGGGTCCTTAGAGAGACTGGGCAAGGTGGACAACTGTTCAATTTCCTCCATCTCCAAGGCAGCTATGCCAAAGGCCCACCGGTACCCCTTTGGGTCCTTGAAATACCCTCTCCTAAAATAATCTATGCCAAGAACGCATGGAGCGTCTGGGCCAGTCACAATGGAGTGTTTGTGCCACTCACTCCCAGTTAGGCTTACTTCAGCCTCCAATACAGTTAGCTGTTGGGATGCCCTGTCACACCAGAAATACAGAAGGGTTCTACCCCTTTCTAACTTGACGACATTAGAGTACACTGTGCACTGGTGTCTACTAGAGCTTTATACTCTTGTGGGTCTGATGTGCCAGGCCATTGGATCCACAGAGTCCAGCAAACCCGGTTGTCCCTCTCCTCCGCCTGGCTGGAGGCAGGGCCCCTCTAGTTCTGGTCAGAGTATTTGTTACTCACTTCTTGTAAAAATGAATTAGAAGTCCCTTCACGAGGATCAGAAGTAAGATCAGCCCTTCTGCTCTGTCTGGGGAATTGCCTGCTGGAAACTGGAGCGACATTTTTCCTGGAAGAACCCCCTTCTGTGGTTGATTTTCCTTTCAATTCATGTACCCGTGCATCTAGGACCGAGGTAGGTTTTCCCTCCCACTTCTTCATGTCCTCTCCGTGCTCACACAGGTAAAACCACAGGGTACCCCGTGGCGTGTACCTTGTCTATTGTCTCTCTTGAGCAGAGCAACACTCACTCCTAATAGCTGCCATACTGGTCCATACAGGTGGGGAGTACACTTCGCACCTACGTTCTGACTCTGTGATTCCCCCTCTGCCCCTGCCTTCCCTGACCCCTGCACACCCATGAGCACATTCATTGTCACGCTATCACGAGGAGAGTCCAATTCCCAGGAGACAAACTTGTGCTTGTGCAGAGACACTGAGCCCTCTCAGCCCTGGTGGAGACGCCGAGGGGCGCTGGCACCGGTGCAGGGTGCAGCCCCAGGGCGGAGCTGGTGGTGGTGGGCATCTGCAGTGAAAAGGAAACATGGTGGGCAGAGCAGAGAGCCGGGGCTGGCGGGGGCCAGTGAGGTGCACGCAGCGGAGTGGGGGACGTGGCAGTGCTGGGGCACAGGGCTAACGAGGCTGACCCCTGTGCTTCTGAGTGCATGGGGTAGGCGGTTGTGGCAGGGGCCCAGGACTGTGCCCAAGGTGTTCCCCAGGGTGGCCAGGGCCAACTCCTCCCTCTCATTCTTCAAGGAGTCTTTCCCATTCCCTGTCTCTTTGCCACCTCTGCTCCCCCTTTCCCAGCTCTCTGAGTCTGGCTCAGTATTATCCCTTCCATCCCCATCATCTCTATCAGTTTGAGTTTGCTTGCGTGTACACCTGCCTTTCCTCACATCCACTGTTTCCCCTCTGCTTTCAATACTTCTTATTACCTTCAGTTTTGTCCTCTGTCCTTCACTGTAACACACCCAGCTCTCCTGTCTACTCTTCTTCTTGTCATCCATCCATCCATCCATCCATCCATCCATCCATCCAGATGCATGCATCTGACTTGCATCCCATCTCTCCATCTTTCCATGCATCGATTTCAAATTCCTTCTGATTTCAAATTCCTTCGAATTTCAACCTTCTGCCCTTGGTCCACACACCCGTACTGGGATTGCACTCCATCCCTCTTCATGGGGACATGTCCCCTTCCATTCCAATCCGTCTCTGTCTCACTGTCACTGTTCTTGACTGTTTCTCTGGGTGATGTTTGGCAATCTTTGTCCTTTCCTTCTCCTTTCTCAGCAGCTGCTGCAGGCAGAGACCAGGTGCAGCAGGAGCTGTTGGTGGAGACCACCAAGGCTACCTGCATCACCATCACTTGCTCACAGCCCAACATACAGTCCACTGAATTCATCTACTAGTATTGTCAGCTCCCAGGCCAAGGCCCTGCATTCCCCATGAGAGGTCATAAAGAATCCCAAGTGCTGCTGGACCCGCCTGTCGGTGGTGGTAGACCACGGATCCAGCGCCCTGTGACTCGCCCAGCCCCAGCACAGGTATGCGGAGGTTTACTGCTGTGCCTTGAGAGGCACCAAGAGAGGAGCCGGGGCTATGGCCAGAGGAACTGCTGTGGCTGGCACTAGGCATGTGCGTCAGGGGTGAGGGGGACACCCGGCACCAGCACCAACACCAGCACCAGCACCGGCATCAGCATCGGCAGGAGCTTCAACACTGGCACCACAATCGGGTCCTCCGAGGCCGTTTAGTTCTTCCGAGTGCAGTTACTGTTTGTCACCGCTGGCTGCTGGCAGCTGTCGGAGCCCAGAGGACCAAGGGGAGGTAGGACAGAGGAAACCTTCCCCATGGGCTGCGCCTCGCCATCCTTGCCTCGTCAAGATCAAGATTGCCCCAATGCTCTTCCCTTGAATTCAGTTCTTGGGGGTCCCATGTCCCAGAAAGGAGCTGGGAACACAAAGCCATACTGAATGCAGCTGGTATTTCACTGAGCCACAGCAATATTAGGTTTTCTCTGCCTGGTCAGCAGTGGGTCTGGACTCTCCTTTTCTTGCTCCTGCCATCAGCAAAGAGCTGAGTTTACTGTACCATTTTTGGGGGGTGAGACTGCTGATACTAACACAAGAGGAAGTGAGAGGAAAATCACCCTCCTGGCCCTGTGTAGCACTACTTAGTGCAGGGGGACATTAGGAAGAGGCACTTCTCCAGGACGCCCTCCAGCCTGACCATCTGTAGGGCTGCTGCCTCAGCTGGAAGGACATAGGCTGCCACATGATGGTCTCTCTGGGGGCACGCCTGGGTACTGTCTAGGCATATGAGTACTGCACCCATAGCAGACGTTGGCTGAGGCTGGTGTTGGGGAGACACGGTTGGGCCTGAGTGGGGCACAACATGTGATGTCCTGGGTGGAGAACAGCAGGACTGACAGCATGAGGTGTATTTGGCACCAGAAAGACCTTTCCCTAATGCCTGTGTCTCCTCTCTCGCCACCCCCGTTCCCTGCCTGCATTGCCTGCACTTGGCTGCTGCACAGTGTCTGGCTCCAAACCCCGCCTGGGACATCCCAAGACTCCGGCTATCACAAATGCTTGAAGGAACAGCTGCCCCAAGGCGTGCAGACTCTGACTGTCCCTGCCTAGCCTTCCAGGCTCTGTCAGGATCCTGCCAACAACTCACCCAATATACCTCAGGAACCGGAGACCTGAATTTTTTGCCACTTTGTCACGGTCCCTGAGGTCTCGGTTTTCATGCCAGAAGTCAGTTTTGCAGAAGGTCTTCTTCTGAGAATACACACAAACAAAATAACACCACCGCCGCCACCACCAAACCATTCGCCTTGCCTCAGCTTCCGATTTCAGCTTCTTCATGAGCGCTTTTATCTGCCTTTGTCCTGTCTTCACCTTGAGCTTCCGGAATTTTTTTCAAGCTTCAGCAACTCTCTTTTCACTCTGATCATCCCGCTTGCTTTCCCAGGGCTTTCCCCCACTGCTACAGGGTAACTCCCAAGTACTGTCCCTCTTCCTCTCAGCCTCTCTTCTCCTCTTGCCAAGGATGCTGAGCTCTTTTCACCTTTTATGAAACATGTGACCCTGCCGTCTCCAAGGCACGATCAACTTCACGTCTGACATTGCAGACGGATGTTTGTTCATCCTGTGCTTGAAGGGAGGACACAGTGGAAACCTCATACACCTTTCAAGCATGCCAGAGGTCTCTTCCAGTTCCCAAGCCTGTCTCCTCTGTCTTGAGCCTTAGGATCTATAGGAGAAACAGGCTACATAGATGCTCCTGATAGTGCCTCTCAGTGATTTCCACCCCTGGAGGATCCCAGGTCCTCCTTAGAGTCAGTGCCTTGGCTCAGCACCTCTTCTCGTTGATGGCTGCTGTGGATGTGTGCTCCTGAAGGCAGCAGACAGCTGTGCTTGGTCAGCGCTGCATAGGGAGACTGAGACAGTCTGTGCAAGGCAGGGGGGGAGTAGGGTGCCTCCCACAAGGATCTTCTGCTGCCCCAGGAAGGGCTCAGAGCATTCTATGTGATGTAGCATCCTCTGACCTGTCTGTAAAGGCCTGCCAGCATTGTCTCAGAAATGCATCACAGAGGGGACAGATTCCCCACGTCAGGCTGGTTCTCCTGAAGCCAAAGGGACAGCGGTAGGTCCTTCCCAGGAGGGCACGGCACAGGGATTTCATGGTGACACAAACAAACTGACCCTAATTGTCACCAGAGGCAATTGACACCACTCAGCTTACTGGGTGTCGTCTTATACTTTAGCTCTGTGGTGCAAACACCCACTGTTTTTTCCCTTCCCGAGGACATGTGGTAAGATCTCCGCTAACAGGCTCCTTGGACATTTGAAGCAGGCAATTAGGAATGGGGCAACCAATGCACCCAGGAATTACCAGACACAGAATGAGCTGCAACAAGAGTCAGCCCTTACGTGGCAAAGGTCCATTCCAACAAACCAGAAACGTTTGTCAGAGCTCTGCCAAGTTCTCTTCACTGTGGTCTACTACCTGCTCCTCCGCCCTGGCAGGGCCAGACTTTCCTCTGGGGTAAACTGGTTACCTTGCCTGGCAGCAGGGGTTGATTTTATTCCTCAGACACCAACAGAGACAAAGGAGTTACCCAAACACACCTTTGGTTCCTCCCTCTTGCCTGGGTAGCCGATTCCTTCTGGACATGACAAAGCTGTTCCAAACAGGGCAGTATGTTGCCCCGAAGGACACAAAGATGTAATCAAGCAAGGACAGGGTGACCTCCCCAGGTGGCACATGGCCCTGTTTGTCTTTGTCTGCTCCATGTCTCTCCTAACCGTGACGGGAATAGCCTCATCCTTGTCTCTGTGGGGAGTGAGCAGCCCCTGAGGATCCCGATGTATTTCTTCCTTGGCAGGCTTTCCTTCTTGGAGATCTGCTGTGCCACCACCATTGTCCCCAAAACGCTGGAGTCTTTCCTTGTCACCAGCACTACCGTTTGTGTTTCCTGCTGCCTGGCACAGTCATTTTTCCACTTCTTCCTGGGTATGACTGAGTTCCTGATCCTCTCAGCCATGTCCTTTAACCTTACTTTGCCGTATGTAATTGGCACTGTAAAAAATGCTACCATGATGAAGAAAGTCTATTTCCTTCCAGCGCTGGGAGTGTGGGCAGTGGGCTTTGTTGTCGTCATCTTCCCCAGGTGGCTCGGCTGCTTGCGGCATCCTTTTTGCACCAAGGAGGTTTTTGGCCATTTTTACTGTGATGCTGAGCCAGCACGGGCATGGGCTGTGCTGGGACAAGTGCGCCACAAGCAAAGCTATTGCCCAGCCTGGCTCAGAGGTGCTGGGGTTGTTGGGCAGATGGGTGCTAGTGGGGGATGCCCCAATGCGTGCTCTGCGGTTGGGCTGGTGCCTGCATGTGCCGCTGCGTCCCCAGGACAGGACTGGTGCTTGTGCCCTGGGGCTGCCTGTGGGGCAGAGAGAGAGTGGGGGACCCTGGGAGTCCCAGGCAGGGTGAGGAACTGGATTGCCCAGATATTGGCAATTCACTCAGTGGCAGCAGTGCGGGTCTTGTGTGGGAGGAGGTGAGGTGTGGGCACGGCAAGAACGTGTCCAGTGGCCACAGAGATGGAGGGGTTCAGTGGCTCTCCCCCAAATCTCCAGCAGGAAGAATGTGCAGGGAACCTCCCCTGGTCTGTTGGGCCCTATGTGCCTCAGCCCCTGTTTTGAGCTTAGCTTTGCCTTCAGCTGAGGGTGGAGGTTGAAAAAGAAATTTTGAAGGGTCACAGAAAAAAATACCTAAATGTCTGCATCAAGAGTGAAGCCAGATGTCCTTCACAGAAACTCAGGGAAGATGAATGGCAGGAGCCTGCCATGGGAAGGAAGCGGAATGGGGGACGTTGGAGGGCCCAACTTTCTGCAGGGACACTCTGTGCCACGCTGCCATCAGCCCTGTTACCCACCATCTATACACTGTGAAAGGATGGCTGAAAAGCAAGGATTTCCAACAGGTATGCACAGGGAACAGACATTTTGTGGCACTGCGGCCTGCAGAGCTTGCCTTACACGGTCACCGTTGGGCAATCAGGCAAGAGGAGGGGATGTCGACAAAGGACTTGGCAAGCTGACCCTCCAGAAGAAAAGGACGTATGCTTGCATTTCAAATTCCCAGCTGGGGAAAGGGCAATTTCCACAGGGCCCTTTGTCGATGCATGGATGAGTGGGTGGGCAGGTGGGTGGGTGGATGTGTTCTGTCCATCAAGCTCTTCCTGACTGAGGCCTCTGAGATGTGCTTTGGATCAAAGCAGTGCCCACGAACATCAGTCAAAGCAAGAGGGACCCTCGTGAACAAAAGTTGCCTGCCATAGACAGCTCACAGATACTGCTGAGTGTGTCCCATTGTCACCTCCACATCTCAAGGGGGCTAGTGTGACCAGCTCTCGCCCAGAGCTTTTCTGGAGCAGAGCTGGTCCTGACATAGCAGGGCCTTAGAGATCCTGGGCCCGAGCAAAGCTGCTCCATCCACGCTTGGGGATGACAAGGCACCACGGAGCAGTGCTGGGGCTGTGGGCACTGGTTACTGTCCTTGGACTGCCGTGGCCCATGGGGGTGTTGGGTTCCCAGGGACGCCAGTGTGTGACCCAGCGGTTAATCCCAATACTGCTTGTGAATGATGTCAGCCCTGCATGCCTGCCAAAACCTGGGCCCTGCCAAGTGCTGTAGGGGTGGTGGTAGGGCTGCATGGGGGACCGATCCCTGCTGCCCGTGCCCGTGTGTGCTGGCCATGGCCCTAGATTGGGCAATGGAGGGGAGGAGAAGGCGGAGGTGAGGCCTGCGGGCCATCCCAGAGGCTATGCCACCCAGCCGCACTCCCGCCATCCTTTGGGGACATCTTCTGTCCTCTCCTCCTTCCCCAGCACAGCACTGACCAGAGCAAGAGGTGCCCCATTCCCATGAGCCTGCAGGGTGGCTTGCCTCCATGGCCTCCCACAGAGTCATAGCTTCTCACGTGAGGATAGCAGAGGTTGTGCTCCTTGTTTGCAGGACCTGTAGGGGTACGTCTGGGCAGAGACGCCGCAAGGCAAGGGCTGACTGCCACTTGCCCTGGGGTAGCTAGGGTTGTTTTGCATACTGCCACAGGGTAGTGCCCCAAAGAGGACCCTCTGCAGTGTGTCCCAACCTCCCATTCTTCTGGGAGTTGTGAAGGATCTCTTTATACCCCCATCCTATCCCTGCCAAGAGCAAAGCCATTTTCCCGGAGCAGCTTGGGAGGGCATACATGGAGGAAAGGACCATCCCAGGCTGGGATGCAGAAATCTGTAATGAGTCGAAAGAGGGAATCGAGGTCACTCCAAGCACAGGCCCTCGGTGCAAGGATCACCAGGGGCGAGCGAGAGTCTGCGCCCTTTTGCCCTGGTGAAGTTCATGCAGGGCATCTGTCTGCCTTTCCCACAGAGTGAAGGCTGCATTTGGAGAACCTTGCAGTCCAGGGGAGCAGAAGAAAAGAAAGAGAGCGAAAGAAAGAAGTAGGGGGAAGAATGAATGGAGAGACACGGTCCATGTTTTCAGCTAAACCCAGGCTGGCCCCTTCCTGCCAGCATTTGCAGAAGGTGTTGAGGATAGTGAATTTCTGTGAAAGCAATGGCCTGAAGATCCATTCTTTGTCCAGCACTACGTCTGTAGCTCCTGGGGGGCCTTCCCAAGAGCTATGTCCAGTAGCTTGAGCAGGGGAGGCACCTTCTGACACTGCAGCAGCTGCAAATGCCACAAAGGTCACAGCACCCACAGGTGATGGGCACTCCCTCAGAGCTGAGGATGCTGCCAACAGCAGGAGAGGTGGAGTGGAGACCCCACAACGGTGTTCTGTGGGAAGGAGCTGAGGATGGGGGCCGGGCAGGGTCACCACCATTGGAGAGGACTGGAGGACGACAGTGGAGTCCTGGCACTGCCTGACACAGGCTCATTGCAGCTGTTGGCCAGCGGGGTCGGGCCGCAGGCTGGCAGGGCAGGCACTGGTTGAGCAACATGTCTTGGGGCCGGAGATGCAGAAGGGATGAGATTTACATGTTAAGAAAGCCTATGCCCCCAGAATGGCAGACAATTCCTGAGCACAAATTCTCTGGGGGAGACCAATGAAGCAGTCAAGAGCTCTGAGCCCGCCTGCAGCTCTCTTGGGAAGTGCACCTGGTACCCTCGTCCTTGCTGATCTTCACGTTCTCCTACATGCTCTGTATCAGAGCCATTTGATCTCCCTCAGAAACACACCGTTTCACTGTCCCCATGTCTGTGCTGACTGCCCTCAGCTCCCACACACTTAGCTCCATTCCCAGCTTGATGACATCAGCAGCTACTCCTCGTACTAGCATGTCCCTGTTACTCCTGCCCATGCTTGCTGGCCATGGCCCCTAGATTGGGCGTGGAGGGAGAGGAAGGTGGAGTAGAAGCCGTGGGCGTTCCCAAAGGCTGTTTCCTGCATTACCACTCCTGCTATTCTGCAGAGCAAAGCATCTCCAGGGACCCCCACACCCACTGCCCACCATCCAGCACAGCTCCGGCCATAACAAGAGGAACGCCCTTCCTCAGAGCTCATGGGGCTGCTGACCCTCGGGCCTCCTGGCCTTTCTGGGCATTTGTGGGCAGAGACACAGCAAGGCAAGGCCTCATGGTCATGGCAGAGAGCAGTCAGGGATGTCTTCCTCAGCTCCAAGGGACAGTACCCAAAAGAGGCACCCCTGCATGGTGCCCCAACCTCCCATTCCTCTGTGAATGGAGAAGGGTCTCCTTGTGCCCTCACCCCCTTCCACCCCAGAGCAACACCTTTTCTCCTTTGGCAGCTTGGGGAGTGTCCACGGAGGGAAGGACCACATGGAGGCCAGGCTTGAATGCAGCAGAACTTTAATGAGACGAAAGAGGGAAGGGAAGTCACTCCAAGTGGAAGTCAGCATTGCAGGGAGCACCGAGGGCGGCAGAGTCTGCGCTCCTTGGCTGTGGCATAGTTCCTGCATGATGTTTGTCTGCCTGCCCCACAAAGGGGGAGAAGCCAAATGGCCCCCACCAGGCTGGCCTTGGGAGGACTTTGCAGCCCAGGGGAACCAAAGCAAACAATGAAAAGGGAGAGAAAGACAAGGTCAGTCAGCTATCCTGCAAACAACATCCAAAAGATCCATCCGCTGCCCAGCACCATGTTCTGAGTTCCTCAAGATGTCTCCGTGGGGCTTTCCCAACGTCTTGATCAGAGGAGGCACCTTCTGCCACAGTAGCGGCTGGAAATGCCAGAGAGGTAAAGCTCCCAGAGGTGATGGGCACTCCCTCAGAGCTGAGGATGCTGCCAACAGCAGCGGAGGTGGAGGAGCCCACAACGGTGTTCTGCGGGAAGGAGCTGAGGATGGGGCCGGGCAGGGTCACCACCACGGGGGGGGGATGACGACAGTGGAGTTCTGGCACTGCCTGACACAGGGCTCATTGCAGCTGTTGGCCAGCGGGGTCGGGCCGCAGGGCTGGCAGGGCTGGCACTGGTTGGAGCAGGACATGTCTCAGTTCCAGAGGTGCACCTGGGAGAGAGGGCAGAGAGGAAGCAGAGCACAGGCGTGGGTGAGGAGCAGCCTGGTTACCCTGTCCCAAAGGAGCCAAGGCCACCAGTGAGTGGGAAGCTGGAGGCTGTGCCAGGAACCACACAGTCTTCATTGCCTCATCTGGCTAGGGTCCTGCAAAGAGCAGCCTGACCCAAGGAAGCTCTCTCCTACTGCGTAAACCAAAAGCCACCAAAGGCATGTCCCAGCCTTTCTCTAAGCAGACCTTCTCCCCGCTTCCCTCTGTCATGACAA